>NW_020447708.1:1416200-1448056 GCF_003343035.1 Apteryx rowi
AATGGGCACAAACTGAAACACAGACAATTCCATCTGAACATGAGGAAAAACTTTTTCACTGTGAGGGTGACAGAGCACTGGAACAGGTTGCCCCGAGAGGTGGTGGAGTCTCCTTCTCTGGAGATATTCAAAACCTGCCTGGATGCAATCCTGTGCAAGGTGCTCTAGGTGACCCTGCTTGAGCAGGGGGGTTAGGACTAGATGATCTCCAGAGGTCCCTTCCAACCTCAGCGATTCTGTGATTCTGTGAAAATGCATTCTAACACATAGGACTGATTCCTTGTTTCTTCCTCCTCTTTCTTCTGCTTCATCTTTTTCTCTGGCTGGTGCATCAAGTGTTTATATTACAAGATGAAGGGTTCATTCATTTTACTACATTTTTTGTTTGTATCTCTGAAAGAGAGATCCCATGATCCACAGATGAAGAAACTGAAGTAGAGGCGCAATGGCTACAAACAGATTATTTTTTCCCTGGAGCTTGATTAATAAGAACTCAGGAGTGCCCAACTTTCTATCCTGTGCTCTAGGACTCCAGAATCTGCCATAAGTAAGATCTGATTTCATGAATGCTGCAACATCAGCCAGTCTGATTGCAACCTTGCTTAAGTTTAGTTTTGTAAATAACTGATTTTTCATCATAGAAATACCTGTCTAGTAACACTAGAAGACAAAACAAACAAAAAAACAATCCCCTCATGCAACTCTCAAGCAGCTATTTTAGTATCCTGTAGTTGCACCAACTCTCTTATTCTTGGTGAATTCAATTTATAAGCATAGGCCTTCTGCTTATGTAAATTATGCATGCGTATGGATATGTTTAAAGTGGTCAGATCCACCAGTGTTTGCCTGCCCACTCTTACGATACAGCACAGGTGCCAGTTTTCCTGCGTGAAGGTGATTGTTCCTGAAAAGGAGTAGAGAGGATTGTACAACTGAGTAACTATATAATTGTATGTATAAGGCAGGTTGTACTGGCATAATCCTGTTAATTAAAAAAAAAAAAAAAAGTCATAGTTAAAATTAATCAGAAATAGAGTATGACTGTGGTCACCATGTAACATAAATTAAACAAATTATTTCCTTATTGTTAGTGACACATTGGTTTAACAGCTACATTAGGATCCCACAATGAAAAGCACTTGGAAAATTTTTTCAAAATTGATTAAATATAAAATGTGTATGAAATCTGAAACTCAAATGAGCATTCAGGAATTTGGGGAGGAGAAAGTTTTTTCAAATACATTTTGTATTAGCACAGTTACTTAAAATCATTTTTTAAATTCAAGCATGGATGTGAAATTAGTTACAAGAAAAGTACACCAAAAAAAAAAAGAAAAAAGAAGAAGGAATAATACACTTTTAAAACATATTTAAAAAAAAAAATTATCCAGTACTAAATTCTTCACTTTGTACATGTTCTGTTGTTTTTTGTTACAGAATGAATTTGGATAGTTGTTTATAGCAGGGTGTTGGGCAGCTAGTAATCATTCTGTAATCATATCTAACTGTCCTTAAAAAAAAAGAAAAAAACATTTTTTTAAACCATCAGGTCCTCACTACTAGAATCATTTTTGCCAAAAGATGACTTTCAGTTTCAAAAGAATCAATTTGTTGGCTTGACATCTCCTAGCAGCAATGACTTTCTCTACAGGTACTTTCAAACACTTAACCTCCATTCTTTACAGAGGGACATCACTTACCTTCTCGCTTCTTTTTCATATAGTGTGAAATATTCAGTATCAGTGAAGCAATCAGAGCCAAACTCAGAAAGGCCAAAATTCCCCAGACAGAAATATGGCAGTCCATTTCTGCACCTGAAAGAAAATCCTTTTATAGTAAGTGTTGTCTTAACAGTTGTACTGAATTCTTTGGTTGATTTCTGCTTTCTGTAATTCAAGCTGCTATTTTGTTGTTTCCTCTGTGACAGCCATTGCTAGACAAGCTAAATAATTAATATCAAAAATGGATGCTAAATAATAAACAGCAACATCAGTAAACTGTTAATGGAGCTAGTTTCACAACAGTTCAGCTAAAGGTTGGGCTACTGGTTTGCCTGTAGGATACCGTAAAAAACAGGATTTTGCTGCTGGAAAAAAAGTCATTTTAATGAGTAGCTTTGAAATTATCTTTGTAATTATCTTGAACTTATTATTTGCAGTAACTTCTTGGCTGAATCATGAAGTTTTTTGAATCAAGTTCTGAAGATGATCTCTCTTCAGTCAAAACAATTCATGTTGCTGGAAATTTATCTGAATAATAACTAAGGCCATAAGGTTTTAACTCTCCTTGCCACAAATTTCAAAGGTTGGTTGTGTGTGTTTTCTTGCATCTCCTATTAAAAACATCTGCAGAGTGTAAGAAGACATAATGGCAAAAGAAGAGCAGTAGCTGGGAACCAGTGAACCCCCCCAGACTGGCTGCAGGGCAAGACCTCTTCAACTCCCAAAGAACCACTTAAGAAAGAGTAAGTAAACGTAATTGAACTAAGCCTCCCTTTGCACTAAACCTGCCTCTCCTTGAAGGTCTGTTAGAAACACAGGAAGCAACCTCCCCACAACAAATGCATTTTGTCATTTAATTAATCCTTCAATTAATCGAGCTCATGCCAATTTTCCATCACAAACCTTGCTAAAGACAATAGGCTGTTTGTGACAGTCTGATGGCCAAGATGATCAACGTAGCTGCAAAGGACCTGGGAAAACCTTCCTTAACAGAGGAAATGCTGAGCCAAATACAAGTGGAGCACGAAATCCAGATTTTTTCCTTTCCCCAGAGACATATTTCGTGTTCTCCTTGATCTAGAGTATTTGAAATAAAGTCTGGTCCAAAAACCTAATTAATTCCACTAATATTGCACAAAAAGGCCTAGCTAGAACAAAGAAGTCAAGGGGAGAGGTTAGACAATACTGTCAGGGTGAGATTTGAGCTGGCCCATAATGTTCCTCTTATTTGGTCTCCATGTAGCTGGATTCTTTTGGGACTTTGGCATTTTGTTCATTTCTTAATGGAAGGCTGAGGTAAAGGAAAACAAGAAAATACATTCTCACGTTGCAAGCAGGTGAAATGCATTTTCTCCTGCTGAGAAGACAAGAGTGTTGTTCCTTGACTCTGTGGCTCCGGATCACTTTAGGAACTGCCCCTTCTGCTTGCGGTACTTTGTTCCCTAATGATGCTGGTGTTGCAAAAGCTCTTTTTGTTTTGTTTTATTCCAAGCCACAGATGTTTTTATGATGCTGGAACAATATAAGATAATCCTGGGTAGTGAAAGAACACGAATTGCAGACTTCTATGTTGCAGATTTCCTTCCTGATCAAAGCACTCTTTTAAAAAAACACAAGACAGCAAATAGGCTGTAACTTTCTGATAGGCTTGTGACTGTTTTTGCACATGGTCCTTCCAGCCATGCTCCCTCCATTTATTGTTCCTTTTAAAAGAAACATCCAGTTTCCAGTCTTTTCTTTTTCCCGCTGTAGTTCTCCCAAAGGTATTTCAGGGCTCTCCATCAGTGCGATGACACTTTTCATGTTGACAGGCACTTTTTTGCAGTGCGATACAGTCATTCAGGACAGCAGAGAAATCGCCTATGAAGTAGCTATATACTACTCCATTTTTTCAGAGGAGGAATTGAAAGAAAGGAACGTCTTGCCTTAAGAAGGTGGTATCAGGCCACATCAAGAACCACCTGTGTTTGGAACCTCGTGGAGATGAGTTAGCTGCACTCTGAAATTTGCATCCTATGCAAATTGTCCAAAACGATGACAAGTCTCTTTCAAAGTCAGGATCTTTTAATCTAGTGCCTAAATCATAAGATCATCCTTCTTCCTTCTCTTGTCTTTTTATCTTGCCTGAACTGTTTGTTTTCCATTTTTCCTATGTTCATTTCTCATTGCTTTTCCTAAAAATTTGTTTTGTTTGGGGAGCAAAAGAAGTATCGTGGCCTGAGAGAAGGGAAGTGCAAGTACTTATAGATTCACTAGAATAAAAAGCGTGAGTAGATAGCTCATGCACAACTCAGCCCTAAGTTTGTACCTTTTTCTTGGTACTGATTGTTATTATTTATCTTTCTGTTTCAGGAATTCTATTTTTCCCTGATGTTCCCAGAGTAGGAAAAGAACTTTTAATCGCAGATTGAGTATTTTCAGCCCAAACTGAAGTAGAGGAGGTAACCAAATTTTTGAGGACAAGTATTTTTTTCTTGAGTGTTTCAGCTTCTTATTTAAATTGGAATTAACTGAAAAATAGTAAAGGTTGGAAAACAGATGTTTCCCTTTTCAGTTTCAAGTTTAACTTCTGCAAAATCTAGGTAATTCCACTTCTTTAGGCCTTTAAAAATATTCTAGTAGAACAGAAGGCCTGAAACTTGAATTTCTAATGAAACGTACCAATGTTATAAACCTCACAATCTATAGCTCTTTCTTAAACATAGTTTAAAAAGCTGCATGGGTATGGAGAGTGGAAGAAAACAAGAGTTTAATTTACTCCTAGCTGAACATGACTTAGATTCTAAATTCTAAAATTTATTTTTCAAAACTCTGATTTAAACATCTGTTTGTGTTTCAGCAGATTGTATACAAACATATGTGCCACTTAAGTAGCTTCTTTTCAAATCTAATTCTGACTTACCTTTGTGATACGAGCTATTTGCTTGTCAGCCAATACTGCTTATACTTTAGAAATAAAAACAATTTTCAAATCCCCCATAAAGTCATAGCAAGAGCTTTCATCAGATGCACAAGTGTCTCGCCATGTGCCCTGCGCTTTTCTAATGTTAATTTTAATTTAATCTTACTTTCCAAGTGTAAAGTATGAGGCTTTTTTTATAGCTTAGCTTTACAGATATACAACTCCCTGCTCTTTCCCAGCTCCCAGCTGTTCTTTTACTGCTCTTATAGCTGTTGCCAATATGCTAGCTATTTACAATTATAACTGAATTATTTAAATATTTACTATGTTGACAACAGCAACAGTAGAGGGAAACCTGAACGCTTCTGCAAAGAACAATTTGTCCCCACAGATAACTACAGCGGTGTCTCTATACGTACGACAGCAAATTGTGACAGCTAACTGGCTGTGCTAAAGACAAAAAAAAAAATAAGGCAAGTGTGAATGGAGAGTGAAAAATAAACAGAAAGAGAAGCCTAACTATTAGACTAATTATTAGTTTAGACTGGTCTGAAATAGTAGCTTTTATTCTATTCTATAATTTTAATTCTCAACCAATCATCTACTGTCAAATGTGGAAAAATTATTTTTTTTTAAGATTAAGTGCTTATTCTAAAGATCCTTAGCACAGCATTCAAAGGCATTCTCACTCCCTATGCAAATAATAGCCATTAAATTGAAATTTAAAAAAATAATCATTTTAGCTCTAAAAAAAAGGTCCTAAGGAAAAATTAGACCCATAAGAATAATAGACTATGATTTTAATACAATAAGTCCAAATTCTGTGAGGGCTTTCAGCAATAGTCTAGCTGTGATAGGAAAACCTGAGAGTGATAGTAGTTTGTTCATAAGCAATAATACTGAAGCTGTTCTTGAAGCAATGTGAAGAAAAGAATTCATCATACAGTCAAAAGTTTTCACGAGCAGGACAAGAATTCTGGTTTTCATTTATGAACAGTTGGGAAGGGGGAGCAAGTACTCATTGCAAAGATGTCAGTTTTTTGACTGCCTAATACCAGAATCTCTTTACTATTAATGGTACATTCCTATTCTGCCGTTTTTCATTTCTAGTTTGGAAACAGCATCAAACTTGGAGGTGCATCTAAGTGTTATTCCTATCTAAGGTAACTTACTCCATCTGATGATGATTTTTTCATTTCTGACTTTAGGGACGGGGTTACTCATCTCCCTTTGGTATATTTTACAGTGCTCTAAATTAACAGTACTATATTCACATAACAAAATCTAAGGCATTAAAAACAAACAAAAGGCTTGCTAAAGATGCAGTTAGTTGTGCTTTTTCTTCTTTTTAAATCTCTTCTGACAGCTTTCTCCACCAAGGGAAACAA
This sequence comes from Apteryx rowi, assembly GCF_003343035.1. Lineage (NCBI taxonomy): Eukaryota > Metazoa > Chordata > Aves > Apterygiformes > Apterygidae > Apteryx > Apteryx rowi. The sequence continues at coordinate 1,422,212 of NW_020447708.1, forward strand.
GGTACAGATAAATAGACATTTGGTCAGACTCACTACAGATGTTGTTTACTGTTTACAGGGTCCATTCTACTGTAATTTGAAAAAAAAAACAAAACCCAAAATAAACTCTCCTGGATTAATTTTTGCTATTCAGTGTTACTGTAGCTCAAAGGAGTGGACATAATCATCCTTTCCTAAAAATGTACCTACTTTGGGGGAAAGGGGTAGTTTTTAATGATTTGTGGCCAAGATGGGTGTTTTATCCTCCTAACAGCAAAAAGAATAGGTAGTAGAAGTACTAAGCTCTTTTCCTTCTCGTTCTTATGGTATTTTGTTCAGAGAATCTATCACAAAAAAAACGAAAACGTATCATTCCTCCTTTAGTCTTTCCTACTGAAAAGGATCAAGAGGTAGGGAATATACAGATACTTGTCCAGCAAGAATTGGACATGCCATCTCCGATATCAACTCATCAGTCAAGGAAGCATATTAATTACTTTGGTCACTACCAGATTTGCGAAGATGATCTGGAGCACAAAAGGTATTCTTTCCTATTGTTTCTGTCTGTCTGCAAATTTGCCAAAGATACAACAAAACTATTTTTTCCCTCTTCAATTAAATGGTGAAATAAATTTTCTGTAGTAATGACCCTTAACAAAAATAAACCCATTAAGAGACTTATGACTGATGAAATGTTAAATTAACATTAATAAAACTTCCACCTGTGTGAACTTTTAAGGCAGGATTGATTCTCTGGAAAGGAGTCCTTAAACTGAAATTAATTAGTGCACAACTAATTGCTTTGTAAGATATAAACTTCATACTTCAGAAGGGAAAAAGCACATAGTAGAATAAGAAGCCCTCCATGCAGTAAATACTTTAAGAGCAGAACTCATGCCAGTGCTTACTCTTCATTAACAAATCTTAATACATTTGCCGACTTAGCTGAAGATTAATGAAGGTTTAGCTGTTGATGATGACTCATCATCATTATTATGATTATTATTAATAGTTTGACTTCAGAATGCTGAGCAACCTTCTTGGGGAACTGGTAATCTGTCACAGCACGTTTTTACTGTTCCCTTTTTTGCATGCCCATAATACCAAAAAGACAAGGCTTACCTGTTTTCTTTTTATCGTTTTTAGGAATATTCCCCGCCCCTTTATCCAACAGGAAACCAAGTTATGTTATGTAGGCAAACCTTGGATGCTCTTTTGTTTTGGACCTGGCAGCACGAATCTATCTCTACAGTTGCCGTCAATCTTAAAGGACTCTAGACTTTTTTTTTTTTGCCTGCTTTCTTACAGACAGGAAATGTGGTGGAGGCTTTTACAATCTCACTGTCAAGCTGGCAGTCTCCTTTATTGTTTGCCTCCGAGAGAGGAAGAAAATATTTACGTGTGCACTTGCGTTTATTATTCACCTGTCTTGCCACAGAAGAGCACGTACAGGACTATTAGCTCAATTTTGCATGATACAAACCTACTTTTGGAAAACTTGTATGAGACCTGTACTGTAAAGCTTCCTTTGTGTGGTGTACTCTTGAATTCAGCTAAATTATTTGGATGCCTGTTAAACTAGACTACAGAAATACTTTACCTGAGTGCTGTTTGACACTCTATCTCTTGAAGTTTCTAAATCAAGTCTGAACGTCCATCGTTGAGAGAGCCCACGGTTTAGCTGAAACAGGATTCTGAGGCATGCAGAAATTACACAATTGCTAGCTATGGAAGGTCCAGCTAGGATATCAGAATGTGCTTCCTCCTTTCTTTAAAGTCTCTGACTCTGGGTCCACAATCTAAAATAGCTGGGGAAAGAGAGGCTAAGTCAGCATGTGGCTTATTGTGTGTTTATCTTCAAAATTTAATGAAAGACGCCTGTGGTTCAGTAAAGAAATCATTTTATTCTCAGAATTGCAGTGGCTTCTTCCAGAGGAAGCTTGCACTCTGAGTGCTGTCAAAGAGGCTTTCCTTTAACTTTCGGGGGGGGGGGGGGGGTTGTAGAGCAAATGGTCTTATTTTCAGTTACACATAAAGTATAAGTGGGAAGAATTGCTTAAAAGGAAAAGTGAACCACATGACTACCTTTATCTTTTTGGAATAAGCACATTGAAATGGCCTTCTGTGCAGTCCAAGAAGCAATGTAAAACATTGCTCTTTGGGAAAGGCTCTTATGGGACAAAATATCCTTTATATTATGTGTTTATTTGTGATGTTATTACTTCAGAATATTACTTATATATTAACTTCCTCAGATCAACGTTTAGGAAGTAAGTTACTGGATCAGCATCTGATTTGGTCATGCAGGAGCAAGTTATTCATGATATACTCTTCCATTTTTGTCCAAAGGCTAAACAGACTGACTATCCAGAGCTTTACCAGAATGAGGTGAGTTGAATAGGAGCAATTAATGTCAAAATACTGAAAGCAGTGGATGTTCTTGCACTTTGTCCTGTTTTGAAGTTGTAATTATCTTCATAAATTGCATGAAAAAGGACATATTTTAGAGTGGAAATAGCTTTGGCATTTGTCAGCAACTGAAATTAGACACCTTCCTCATAAATATGGTTAGAATTGAAATTCAACATAGATATTTTCACATTGTTTAACCAAAAGGCATCAGTCCATCACAGTTTGGTGAAAAACAGGAAATAGAACCATAGTTCCTTTAGTAAGTGATGCATCCCATGGTCTGTAGTCAAAACTGTGACTTTAAATAGGGAAGAGGTCCAGTGCTGTGAAAGGGAGAGTGCTATTCTTATGTTTGAAAGTACAGGATTTGTCATCGGCTTAGGGAAGGAGAAAGACTCAACCAGTTAAAGGGATTGGATTTAGCAGTTTCATGTTGCAGGCTCCAGTGAACGAGAGAGTCCTGAGGCCATCTGATGAATGCATGCAATTCAAAATGAGGCCTCTTGGAAAGGATAAGAGAGACCCTGAATTTGGAGACAAGCTGGAGATAGTGGGAGGTATGTATTGTAGTGATGGAGACAGTTGATTGGTTTCAATGCTGAGAGTACGAGCAGTAAATCTTAGACCTGCAGAGGATTCAGAATTAAATGTTTTTCAGCCTGAACAAGAAGCTTACAGGGAATAAAAATCCTTTAGAGATAATTAGGAGCATAATGGACAAGTGAACACTGAGAATGCAGCAGAGGATTTCTGGATTTGTAGTCCTGGTAGTGTGTTAATAAATCTGCTCTCCAGAAAAAAGTCATTGTTGTACACTATCGGTTTTGACTGACTGCAGATGCAAAGTCTAATATAGGATTGGATGTGAGGTGATTATGCTCTTTTGGGCAGTCTGGAAGGGAGAGGATGGATCTTAGATTTCTTTCTTTGGGCTTAGCTCTTAGCTCAGTCTTTGAAAGCTTGATAATAGTGTAGGGGAAAAAATAGTATATAATGAATGTTTAATCTTTTTTGGTCTTCAAAATACCTGGTGCTATCTACAGAATGGAATAATTAGAAATCTTGGCAGTTCTGTATTAAGTACTAATAAACGGTAACTCACAATTACCATGAAGATCCTTAAGTCTGTATGCATCTGTAGTATATGTGGAATTGGAAGGTCTATGCTCATTTTTTTTAGGAAGGAGATATATGGCAGTAACCAAACATGGTAAATATCTATAGACCCTTTCTGTGGTGAGGTAGCTGGCTGTATCAAGGAAGTTGCCACAAAACATGGAGCTGAGGCAGTAGCTGGCCAAGGAAAGATTAAAACATTGCTGAAACCCAAACAGGAGAGGTCAGCAAGTTTCCAGATCGTCAAGACCATTACTAGAATTTACATATTTAAAGGACTTTTATGGTTCTCCATGGGCCTTGCAGGATGGATTTTTTTTTTTTCCCCTGTGGTTGCGTAAAATAGTAAGAAGCCTCATACAAAGCTTCTGACAAAGCATCCTTAGCAACTCCCAGCAGTTTCGACCAAGCCTCTGGAATCTGCAATGCATGACTGGAAACCTCAAGGGAAACAAGTTTTCAGCCTTATCAAACTGAAAGCCATTTCAGAGTTTGATTTTCTCCTTTCTTCCACCACAAGAAATCAAAAAGCCCTCTTGAATGCTTTCTCCTTCTCTTTAAAGCAGAAAGTCTTTGCTATGACACCAGAAGGAGATTTCTGGGAACTGCCTTAGCTGTTTCTTAGAAAATGTTTTTTAAAACTGGATATTGTGGTTTTCAGGTGTAGCTGGAGAAAGCACAGATTTAACAGGCAGTTGACACATGGCTCCAATGCATTACATTTGATTAAACCATGTCTCTTATTTACTTAAGTATTCATCTAGTTTAGTCCATTTTTGCAACATATGCAAGTTGCCAGCAAGTTGTGTTTTTCTAAGACTGCAGAATGCATGTTTTGCTCTAACCCACCAAAGGTGAAGTAAACTGCACAACTGACAATGAAATCAGGCCTCCCTCAAATGCCTACTTTCTCTATCACTACCCAAATTACAGTCTTGCTTTTAAAAACGATGTTATTTCCGATGCTAAAAGGTATAGTGGAAACCCCCAAGCAAAGAACAGGAGATAGAGACACTAGTTGTAGTCTTGAAAAGTATAGGTATTTCTGTAAGGTGTAAATGACTTTTCTGATTGAAGTGGGAATATATTTTTAATCATGAATCTTCTCTGAATTGCTGGGGAAAGCAACTGTAGCAGAAATGTTTTGAGGGGAGTTTGTGCATGGCTCTGCTAAAGTCTGGTCTGCTCTGATTCTAATCTCATGTATATGTCTGAGAAGTAGAATTGTGCTTTGAATCTAAGCACGTGGCTCTTCACTTAGATTGCAGGTGCAGACCTGGTGCTACTTGTGTGGTAAGCATAAATGAACAATAATGCTGGGTTGGTGTAAAATTGCTGCCAGAAGAGAGTGAGGCCTTTCAAACCAGCCTCAAATGCTGCAGAGCTCTTTTGACTCTCATTCAGTTAATTTTGTACTGCATGATAAAATTAATAACCTAATCAGTCTCATTTGTGTATTGTAGATAATGTCCTGAATTTCACTGTTTTATCATAAACCACAGTTAAGCACAATGTTATCTCATTAACTGTTCCTGAAATTATGGCTCCTATTACAAGCAGAGGCTGTATCATGGGCTTCCTGTGGGGAAACCACAGTTTTTTTTTCTGAACGTTACAAAACCTTATTATCAAGGACTATGAGCAGAGGTAGCAAGAGAAAACTACTTATCTTAGTAATTCCGCACTGTCAAAATTTCCACTGAAAGCTAAAACTTCACACTTGTGCAGCTTTGGGTGGTTTTTTTTGTGTTGAGTGATATAAGATAGCTGAGCAGAGTAGCATGACTAGCAAAGAGCAAACAGAGCAGATGTCACTTCCTAAAACCTGCTGAAGTCAAGTGTGGCCTTTCCATTGACTTCATTGTATTTTATTTTGTGTTTGGAGAGCTACTGCATTCTGAGAGAGATGTGATCTCCAGCAGTGTGATCAATAGCCACAAGAAGAATGAATTTCCTATTAAGGTTTTCTATAATCCGCTGGCTGGTTTCGGGATTTTTGTAATTCTTCTTTGACACACTTGTGCAAAGAATGTGCACAAATATTTTCCCCTGAGTAGTTAAGGGCCTGCTCCTGTAACTATTCCTTATGTGAGTCTTCCTAGTAAAGTCAGCAGGCCCCACTGTGCTTGGAAGCAACCTTGCAACTCTGTCAACTTTGACCAAAGTGTGCAAAGAATTTGCTAGCCAGATAGTGTCCCTAAGATACTAAACCTGTGCTTGGGACTACCACAAGCATGTCTGTGTGGCTCAGTGGAACACAGTGTAGAAAAGCCCAAGTAGTGTGAATGTTGCCTGGAGTCCTGGGGGAACCTCCCCAAGCAGCGCAAATCTCTTCCTACAATGCTAAGGCTGAGGTAGTAAACCTGACTCCTCAACCAGGCTCATTCACTGAAGTGATCAAACTGCCTCCAGATCTGCAATGCGTCCTTCACCCTGCTTAGCTGTTGTAGTGGGCTTTCTAACCCTTTGCCTCCTGCTTACGCGTCTTACTCTGCTTTGAGTGAAGTATTCCCAAGCACAATTTTGAATGAAATTGTTCCCTGCTTTGAGCGAAACACCACCTGCATTAAGTTGAGTGACTGGCGCAGCAGCTGATGAATTGTTGTAACTCAGGCTGCTGTCCCTGCGTTTGAACTCTGAGCCTCCTCCACCACTTCCCCAAGCCTGTGTTATCACAGCATGGTTCATGATGGCTCTTAACTGGACTTTGGCCTAATCCCTCTTTAAAAGCTGCTGCAGACCTAGACTAGGCTGTCCAGTTGTGGGTATTGGAAGTCAGGGTCAGCTCTATATGGGGCTGCTCCCACCTCCCTTTGCCATGACAACGCAGGTAAAATCATTGGACTCCCTGTTTTCTCCTCTAACATCTTTCCTGAATTTTATCCCTGAAGGACAGTGTTCTCCCAACATAGTTGCCAGGTGGCAGTGGGGAACCATAGCACTAGGAGCATTCATGGACACAAGTTTGCAAAGTCAGAGACAGTGAGGAGGAAACAAAAAAATGCATGAGCCTGCCTCAACCTAATCTCTGTGGTCGCAGGTATGTACCAACCAGCCAAGGTATCTCTGCAGCTGTACGCTTGTGAGACCTGTTAGATCTAATTAGTGTACGTGTAGGGTAAGATGAAGACTTGAAGTAATCACAGTGAAGCAAACTTTTGAAAAGTGGTCAGTGATGCGCTGGAGTAGTGAATTTGACCTAGATCCTTCAACTACTAAACCTTTCAACTTAACCATGTTGTGGTTGCATCTCTCTATTTAAAGAAATACCTGCTAAGTAGATAAAAATATTTGTCTCGCCACATTCAGTGCTGTTGAAACATTGTTTTCTTGTTTCCTGTTCAACAGTGGATTTGGGTACATCAAAGGGTGTGCTAATTTCCTTGTAGTACAAATTGTCAGCGACTTGTTAGCATTTGCAGAAAGTAAGAGCACAGGTGTGTGGCAAATAGCGCTTTGTGGAACAGAAAAGCTATAAGGCTATAAAGTGATTGCTCTACATTGACATAAACATTTTGATATTTCTCAGAGGCCAGAGAAAATATTACATATGATTAAGGTGTTTTCTTGGGACATGAGAGTCTTTGTGAACTAGGCAGGACAGGGACCGAACTTCTGTCTCCACGTGATAGCTGGAAACTGTAGTCATGGGTCCTATTAGGTGTTGTGGGCTGCCTTATTCTGCCATGAACAAATCCTGCATCCTCACTGGGAGCAGGTTTTCCCAACAGAAGTGCCATGACATGTTCCACTAAACTTCCTGTCTAACAGACAGGCTTTCTCTAGGAGCTATGACCGTTGCTGAAGAACTCATCAGCCATAAGTAAGATCTGTTGCTGCCAGTTCAGATTTACAAATTAGCAGAATAATCTTATGATTTCTCTTTTTGCTTTGTTTCTAATCTAGGGTACTTCATTCTTTCTATTCAGGTTTTGTACTTCAGAATTCTTATTTCAAGTCTGTTCAACAACTTATAAAGCCTGCTTTTCTCTTTTATGAAAAAGAGCTGCTTAGGAGTATTTTTTTTGTCTTTTGTTTGTAAGTGTGTGGCTCTCATTTTCATAGTTCATGCTCAGAAAGTGAAGTTACCCCACCTACTATTATTGATGCCAACAAATTCTTAGTGTTTTGCTTAGTCAGTACCTTATTTGTAATATTGTTCAGGGATACAGAAAATATTTGCATGAGTGGCTCCTTCTCCTTTTTTAATCTAAAGGACAAAATTACATAGTACTGTTTGAAGGTGCCAGGCAAGTGTGTGTTTTGATTGCTATTTAGATACTGCTGTTCAGAGGCTGATTTAACTGATGGATAAAAAACACGCATCCTTCTATGCCACCACTGATGTACGTGTTCAGGTTCAGCTCTCTATGTCAGATATGACTAGGTGGAGCAAAGACACTATGACTGGGATGGGAGTGAAGTATGCTAAAACAGCCAGCAGTGCTATCCCTCCATATGAGCACTGCAGAAAGAAATGGCACGTCTGTCCTTAAAACTTCTTGCGGTTTTAGCAGAAAGTGTTCTAAAACAATGTAGCTTGTGGAGTACTCTTCAGGTCACATTCTACAGCTTCTGCAAAGAAAGACTTTCCTAAATGGAGTTCAGAGGCTTGATATCGTTCCCTTACGCAGAGGAGGTGGGTGGAGCAAGCCATATCCACCTAAGACCCTTACCTGAACCTCCCCAACAGAGAGCTTGCATGTTGTTAAGCGGTAAGTGTATGTTATTAATACTGTGGAGAGAATTAATACAGTGGAGAGAGCAGAGGATGACATGCTATACTGCAACTTCAATGTTAAAAAAAAAAAAAAAAAAAAAAGTCCCAGCACCTCTACAAGAAGCTTAAAAATAAAGTGGGGCAAGCAAGGCAATGGTGTTAGTGTTAATATCTGATCTTTGTGCAATGAGCTTAACTTCTTTCTCAGTGCATGACTAAGCACATGCTTAAAACTGTTCATCTTTGCTTTGAGACATAACAGCCCAGATAAAGTATTGGTTTTATGCTTCACTCCACCCTTTACTTGAAGTGAAACATTATTTTAGGGATATGGCACCATGCTAAAATTGAGAGGAGAGCTTAAAATATTTTTTATAATACTTGGGAAACATTTCTCCATTTTAACTGAACAGTCACAACTTGGGTTTTGTAGCTACTTGGTGGAAAAAGAATGTGGTAAGGGCTGACCATTTTGGTTTGTGGCTTTCTCATCCTCAATGGTTTTATTCTTTGTTTGAAACACACGCCCTGACTTTAGCTCCTGGACAGTCCAGAGTGGGTCACTTTGTAACACAGAGATTGAAGGTTTTTGCCTTCCATAGCAGCAGTTTTCCTGGAGCTGCTACAACTCATTAGCAGTAATAAGGCTGCAGAGCACAAAGAAAAGCTAGAATTTTCTCCATTTATGTGGAAGATTGCTTTTCTTTTAAACATTATTAAATTCAGGATATGTCAAATATTTGCACTGATAACACTTTTGTACAAGCATGTGCAGCATTTGGTTGACCTCTAAATGCCAGAATTCCTTTCTCCATAGCTAGAGGCTAAGGAAGCGCCTTTAAAGAAGCTCTTGATAGCTTTTTTTTTTTTTTTTTAACTGTGAGAAGAAAATTCTGACTGAGGCCATTTGTAGCTCACAGAAGGTTCCTATTTCACTGGTTAAGCATGTATAATTGGATGCATGATTCATATGCTAATGTTGTGACTCGATGCTAACTTCTTTTCCCTGCTATTGCATAATGGAATTCTGTATTTTAACGTCCCCATCCTTTCAGCTTAGGCAGTGCTGAAATGCAGAGAGAGAAGCTATACTGAAATGAATCTGTACCAAAGTGCTTTTTAAGGCTTGATACAAAAGACTCCTTACAGGACTGTTTTGTGTATCCTTGAAGAATATCAAAGCGCTTTACAAACAATAAACGCTATGCATCACATACAACATGGTCATATACTCAACATTGAATTGGAGTCCATTGTGATACAGAATATACCTGTTTTTCAGCAGCAGCTCTGTGAGATTGTTTAAGGTCATAATGGAAGGATGCTGCCAAGTGAGGAATGTAGGTTGACTTCTACTGAGTAGATTGTGATAACACACAATTTTCTCCAAACACTGGCATATTTTTTTCTCTTTTTGCAAATAGTACTATGGTATTTTTAAAATTCTGTATATATTCAGAATCTTGGCTTTCTATTTCTTCTAAGCAACACCATATTTGCAAGTTCAGAGCTCAGGTGACTTGCTGAGAGCACTGATTCACATGCCCAATTTAAGTACAGGAGAAATCTGCACATTTAAAGCTAAATGCATCCAGGTTTGCAGGAAGGGGCATTATCCCAGTATTTTGAAAATTTTGGGGAGGGGAGGGAGGTGGGAAGGGAGAGGGGTATTCTAGTCCATACCTAGTAGGGTTCCCCAAAATGTCTTGCCTCCCTAGCTTCTCCCCTGCACTGCTTCACAAGGTATAGCTGTAACTGCAGTGAAGCATGTGATGGGAGCCAGTTGGGCAAGTCTGTCCTACTCCTATGAGAGACTTGACAGCAGCAGCAGGAGAAAGAACAGAAGCTTGTCTGAATGCACGAGCCTTTAGTAACGTGTCTTATTAGGAGGTGGAGAGAAGGGCATGCAAATCTTTAAAACTTAGAAAATGCTGACCAAAAACTGAGATGCCACCTACCAGTTACCACTTCTTACAGCAGACTGATTTTATCAGTGGTCAGAGAGGTCCTGTGATCCTTTAGCATCATACTGCAGGGTTATTTTGTACAGATTAGCCATGTCCCACGCTCCCTTCACCAGCACACTTAGGCTGCCAGTTAATTGGCAGCTACCTTGCCGTAACACAGATATGAAGATGTTTGTTATCCTGGAGTGGGATCAATAACTGTTCCGTTTTCCTTCCAAAGTCTGTGATTTCTGGCAAACATAATGACTTTTCTGCTGTCTTAAAACAAACTGTGGTTTAATTAGAGGATTTTAAAACAGTCAATGCATCTGTCTGTCTTGTGTGAAGACTTTCTCACGGTGATAAGCCGAGCAGCCAGAACTTCAGCTCCTTTCAGCAGACACCTGTGTTAATTTGGAGAGCTCTTCAAGTGCTGCTTTCCTTTTAGGCCAATGCTCTTTTGTTCTCATCTTTCTGCCTTTGATCACAGAACCAGCCCCGTGCCATCAGCAGGAGTCTTGTGCCAGTGAATTCGCTCATCCTCTTTTGTCCTTTTTCCACCTCCCATCTCTCTTCAAAGGGTGCCTTATCTTGAGACAGCAGAGCATGCAGCTAAAACAAACCAATATATGTGTACAGTAACATCAGTCAGGTCAAGATACATAATTCAGTTTATCATAGCAGAGGACCATTTCTGAGACAGCCTAGAAGTTCGCTTTCTGTACCCTAAACACTTATCTGAAAACATGGTTTCTATCTGGAGAAAAGTGCTGAGTTTTGTGTTGCTTCTTTAGGCTGACAAACAAAGAAGTGGAGTGCACTCAGTGCTAGAGCCACATCTTTATGCCATATTCAGTTCTCTCTCAAGGTGATAGTCTAGCTGAGAAAGAAATTGTGGAAACAAATTGAGGCAGTGAGTTCCTAAGTCTTTGTGCATCGTTTTTAGTGACACATTTTGAAGTTGAACTCTTCGAGTCTCAGGAAATTCCTCAGGTTATTGATGCTTGAGCTTAACGATGATCCTGTTAAATCAAAGGTTGAATGGAAGTGTGGGCCTTGCTGGAAAGTGGCAACTGGGGAATACCACAGAGAGAAAGTGAGAAGATTTAAGACGAGGAAGAGGTAAAGAATAGAGAAAAAGATGCGGGAGAAAGACACGGGGCAAAACTGAAATCATTTCAGTAAAAGATAAATAACAAAGGTGCTTTCCCTAACGAGTGATCTCCCATCACAGGCCTAGCCAGCTGATGTGAGATTTGACCTGCCAACCATGCACGCATGAGGAAAAGCATCACAGAGCGGGAGGAAGAACTCACAGCACTGCAGTGTCGTCTGCTCACCGAATCCTGTAGTGGCATATTTGGAGAAGGTACAAGTACCCCAGCTGCGGGCTGGCACAGCTGAGGAAGTCCTAGTTCACGTCTCCCTGTGGTTCGTTGTGGGCTACCTTTACCGCTAGAGATGAAAAAACTTGCTCTCGGGCCTCTGAAGAATAATACCCTGACCAGGTTTGCTGCTTAATTAAGAAGGCAGTAAATGTAAAATTGATGTTTTTCTTTTTTTCTGACAGCAAGATTAGCTTAAAAAACACTGCAGTTTACAGCTATCTCAGTGGTGTCAGTGCCACTGTTTGGGGCTTATTGTTATTGTTGTGGACTGGATCCAGTTTGTGGTTGTGGGTTAATCCCCCTTTTTTTTTTAATTATTTTTTTTTATTATAAGTTCAGGACTCTTCATACAACATTGACTTCAGAGCAACTCCCAGTGCCAGACTCAATAAGGAGACATGAAAAAATGAATGCGAGTTGTAGAAAGCTGCAGACTTAAAAGGCAACTAGAAAAGGACAGCCCTGCACAGCACTGCATCATTTATATCACTTTTATGTAAGTGTGCCAACTTCCTTGATTTATGTGTGTGTATATTTGGACTTATCTTCCTCCTATTATCCCAGAACTTGTGTCTGTCTTGTGACAACTCTGAGGCTATTTATAGGGCTTGTGATCTTCCATCACCTGCGTGAGTAACAGTGAGCGCACTGGAACAAAAGTCCAAATGCTCCTTCTCCGGAGGAGGACAACGGCGTGTGTGCCTGGCTGTGGAGACACGCACAGCTGGTTCCATCACTGGTCAGGGCCATGGGTGTCTCTGAACAGAGTTTTGTTCTGGAGACCAGAAAAGAGGGTTGTATTCACATGGGTTTCCTAGGATGTGTCCTCACTTTTCACTTGGAAACTTGATCTCAATGTGACCGTTCGGGGTGTTTGTCTGAGATTCTGGCAGCCTAATGGGAGTAAGTGGTGTTACTGGAGTGGCCAGGGTGGTTTTGATGCATCTCTGATGTGTAAGGCTTACTATATGGTTACCATAAACCATACTATACTGGTGGTTGGCACCCACAGGCAACGTGTTTGGGCTTTGTCAGACCTGGTGTCGTTCTGCTGCCCAGCACATTCCTACCAAGGAAACTGTGGACAGAAGCACAGTGAGCTTTCTTCTGTGGTGCTCATGAAGGAAGGATCACATTAGCCTTCCAGAGAGGCATAGAAATCCTGCATGTTTTCTCACCCCTTTTCCTTATTTACCATGACAGACTCATCTAAAGTTCTTGGTTGAACTCATTGAGAAATAATATGAGTGTTGTCCAGCCACTTGGGGGGGAAGAAGGTCTGACAATTCAAGGAGATGAAGGGGGAATGTGGAAAAAGCACTTACAGATTTCATCCTGGAGAATGCAAGCACTGTTTCTCAGAAGTAACCTGCAATAGTTAGTACAAAGAGCACCATCTACTGATGCAGAAGAAAATGAATCATTTGTATACAAGGCCTTCTCCACCCCGATCCCCATCCCAGTCAAGCTGTTGGAGGCTTTCTGAATGCCACTGCTAATCTGGATTTTGGCTGTCAGTTGCAAGATATTTTAACTATTGACTCCCCTTGCTAATGGTGCTGATAAGGTATCTGGTGTGTTTTATCAGTATGTAGTCTGTTCTGTCTCTCAGTGATCCCACCAAAGAAGGGACCTGGTTAGTGCTCTCAATATGTGCAGACACTACCTGCTGAATAGATCAGTTGCCTGTCTAGCCCTTACTGTCATGGCATTTTGTTTCTGTACCAGCTTAGAAAAGCATATTGAGCTCTCATAGGCTGCCAGTGTCCCTTTCCAATGCCAGTGCATCTCAGCCTCCTGGTTGAAACTGAGTGACTTGTGACAACCTTGCCAGGCAGTTTTATGTGCTCTGTGCTGGAAACACTCTGCAAATTTCAGGGGCTTAATACTGACATGGTTTGTGGGTCATGAGGGTCCTTCTGCTGTCAACTCCTAGGCAGCCCAGCACTGAGATCACCTTAAAATTTGGCAGTCTTAAAATGAGGAAAGTCTTTCCAGAGCACTCATCACCTCTCTGACTCTAGGGCAGTCTGACTTTCCCCTTCTGTTATGGAGGAGTAGCTGTCACTTTTCAAGGTTGTGACTTCGTTTCTGACTGACTCTCCACCATCCAGGGCCTCTTTTTCAGAGCCAGAATGGGCATCAAGTTGAATTCTTCAGAATCTATAATTATTGAATTAAAAGCATTTGTTTGAGTACTCTTTTTCTGGGAGGAGGGTGAGCACATCATCCATATATGAACAAGGAGCATTGCCTTGTTTCATATTTTACAGAAGTACAAAGCTGCCTCTTTTGTTGTACACTAGCACCGCTTAGTGCTGATATGTTCCATAGGTCACTAATGGAAAAATAACTTTATATATGATGATATCCAATTTCTAAGTGAAGCCCAAGGTTCGTGAGGCTTTGTGTTATAGATTAACTCGTAGTATCTCACAACGGTTTCCTATTGTGCCTTTTCTCCTCCCCCTCCCCAACTTTATACAGTTTGCACCAGCAATACCAACTGTAGCATCTTTCAAGCATACCACTGGTGCACTGCAAGCTAGGGTAAGACTCATTTCTTAACCACCCATTGCCAGACATTAGACAGTCAATTCCTAAACTATAGATCTGGCAAATGTAGCAATTACATAGTTAAGGATTCTGGGTATTCTGCTTCTCTACATTTCGGTGATCTCTAATTGATATAGACAGGTTGACTATAGCCAGGACATAAACAAAGGAGAGAAGATCTTAGACTGGTTAACGCAGTTGGGGCAAAAAAAAAACAAAAGTGAGCCTCTGGGTAGAAAAGTGCTATGAGTCTGGGTTTTTTTTCCTCTACAATAATCAACTGATTTCGTAAGAGGAGGTTTTCTTCTTACAAAGCTTGCTTTACAGGAACAGAATGATTTGTTGGGTTCAGTTTACTGCAGATGATTAGAGAGAGAGAGAGAGAGAGACTTTTTTTTTCCTGCTTATAATTATTGCCAATTCTACTGAGCTGTTGTTTTGTTTTGTTTTCCAACCCTCTCCCCTTCAATTTAGAACCTTAATAATATCAAGCATATTGTTCCCCAGGAAGAAAGAGTGAAAAAGGCACAATAAACCTATTCTAGGCATGTTCTGCCTGCTGTGTTGGGCAATGTACTCTGTCTTACCTTGCTCCGATTCATAAACAAACGTGAGCAAAAGGAAGTTTGCAAGACTTTTGCATCCTTAGCCAGTGCCAGCTGAGATTTCTGTCACCTTGCAATATTTAAATATGACACTTTGCATACAAGCTCAAGATCTTTCATAAATGATTATTTCCTTCATGAGATGATTCATAGATTATTATTTCCTTCATCGTCGCAGATAGCATCTGGTGGCTGCTTCTTGACCAAGTGCAGAGCAGCTAATACTTGTTTGCAAACAGTAGTCTCAAAGCAAGACTGAAAGAGCGCGCACAGATAGCCCAAAGGTAAGTGGAGCTCTACTACATAATCCTCGGGAATGGAAAGTGTTATTTATGGTACGTAAGGCTGTGAATGTTTGGACAATGTCCAAACATTTTGATGTAAATGTTTGACTGCAAATAATCTTCGTTGTTCTCTCAAAAATTCTTCTTGCTCTGGTACCTGTATGTAGCAGAAAGCACCTGTGCTAAACTTCACTGAAAGTATTTGCAGATTACAGAGGTGGCAGCTGCAGAAAAAATCATTGGAACCAGGCCACAGGGAGAATGGAGACTCCTCTCACTTAAAGTGAGAGCTGTCATGCATCAGTGCAGGACTAGGGCCTAAACAGCTTGAGCTAGTAATAAAAATCTAGCAAGCAGATGAAAGCACTATCTCTTTATTCCCGTGTGAAGGTAACAGTGTTCCAAAAATACTTAATATCTTATTATGGAACAGTCCTTATGCTTATGTAACGCTTTCTTTGAATCTGGTCTTGACTATCATATCCTTTGGTTCTAATCTGTGAGTACGCGAGTACAGAGATACAAGAGTGTAAAGTTTCTTTATCTGTCACAGTTTTGTCACAGTGGCAAAGCCTGCCAGAGAAAGGCCTCACTTCTTTGCTTTATTTAGGCCGTATTCTTATTTCCTCATAAGACTTCACTGCAACTTCCTGCTTGTTTAGCAAGTGTATCAAAAAAAAAGATTTTTGTCCCTTTTATTTTATTTATTTATTTATTTATTTTAGGTAAAGAAAATTGGCAAGTGATTCCACAGCTAGTGTTTTACAACAAAATATACCTGGAACTAGAAACTGGTCTCTAAAAGAATTTGTGATCAGTGTTGTTTTTTGCAATGAGTAATGCAGCTGTTTTGCTTTTTCACTCTTACTGGCAGGAAATCATAATACAGTTTAATTTAGAAACTGTTTTGTTACCCTAAAAACTTTGGTTAAGTTTAAAAAAAAAAAAACTTTTGTTTGGGATTTTTTCCTTTGTGTCTGAAGTTTATGCCTTTTCTTTAGGTATGAAGCTCAGACAGGTCTTGCAGCAGCGATCACACTTTAGGTGCAGCAAAGTGAAACAGTCTGCTTCGTGACACTATTTATTATGTAGAATTTCAAGGTTTGGTCTTGAAATGCAAGGTGAGATATATCCTGGAAGATGCAACACTCAATGAAGTAAAGCTAATGAGAACTACAAAAGTGTTTGAGTTGTAGGTATGTCATTGGCTCCATACTGATGAGTCTGCAAGCCTTAAAACTTTGTCTTGAAACCTGAGTTTTCTGTAGAAAATATTTCTCTTGTATTGTAATTCTGGTCCTGAGAAGTCATGGGAGCAAGTAGGATAGTGAGACTTCATGTGTTGTGTTGGTTTCAGTGTTACTCATTTGTTTAGTACTAACAACAACATTTACAAATGTTTTCATGTGTTTTCATGTGTATCTATGGTCAAAAAGGTCATCTAGATAAAATGAGCCCTTCCTCAAAGAATTCCTGGTTGCTGCCACATGAGAAGTTTGTGGAAGATGTGATCCTATAATAGGATCCCTGCACTGCCTATACTGGGGCAAAGGGATTGGGCTGGGGGCAGTGGTGGAGGCCCTGATGGGTGAAGCAGAGGGACCCATCTGAAGTCAGCAGCTGATCATTAGCAGCATGGGGGAGACAGGCCACTTGTGCCTGTTCATGGTTTGTGGGAGCACTGGCACCTTAATTAGCCCATACAATCCACCGGGCATTCAGCAATTGCCAGCTCTTTCTGTGCTGCAGCACAGAGTTAGGAGGGGAGGGGAGATACAGCCTTGATCTCTACCCTGGTAGGTCCCTGGTGGGGTTGGTTTGACCATCCTTGCAGGGGCTGGACTCCTCTAACACTGGTGAGAGCCCTGTGACGGCATGCGCAGTGGGCTGACTGCGCTGGTGCTACAGAGGACCCAGCTGTGCTCTGCTTGGGATGCGTTATGAACGCCGTGCAGCCTGTTCTCGCTCCCATAGCTCCCGTGCAGCCTTTGGTGGAGGGTAGAGGCAGCAACGGCTTATTTCCTGTCTGACAGAGCCATTTGCTGCTTATGCTTGGTACAAATGACCTTCATATACGTGTGTATCCCCTATAATTCCATTCTTTCCTGATGTCAGATTTAACATTTATCATGGTAAGGCTAAAATGTGTTTGTTTCTACACCGATTTTCACAAATTTACTTTATACTGAAGCCCAGATACAATGGGGTAAAAAGCGAAGAAAAAAAGAACTTTTTTTTCCTCTCTCTTTTTTAAAATTAGCTATGCTATAAAAACTAGTTTTCCCAAACTGGGAGCAGAACCATTTGCCTGAGTGCACAGTGTATGCATGCAGCAGCTGCACAGCAGAACAGCCATGCAGCAAGGGTCGCACAGCTCTCCCTTGGCATTGTTATTGCTGGGAGCAAACCCTGGGAAGGATGGCTTTGGGACTGCAGCATTACGTGGAGACTGAGGACGTTAATGTT
The DNA here is from genome assembly GCF_003343035.1 of Apteryx rowi. Classification (NCBI taxonomy): domain Eukaryota; kingdom Metazoa; phylum Chordata; class Aves; order Apterygiformes; family Apterygidae; genus Apteryx; species Apteryx rowi. The sequence continues at coordinate 1,439,684 of NW_020447708.1, forward strand.
CAGCTCCAGGCTCTGGGGCAGGATTGCCCAAGGTCATGCAGAAAATCTTTCTCTCAGTTCAGCATATACAAAATGAGGATGCAAATGACAATATGCACCTTTTTCTATTTGAGTAACTTGCCTAAAAACTCATCATTAGAGTTGGTAACGACATTTACTTTGAGAGTTTTTCCACCAAAAAGTCACTTCAAATAAAATCTAAACCTTTCATTAAGTACTGTTTTGATGTTCATTTTGGAAAAGCTTGATCACACACGTCTGGAAAACTGTTCTGTTCCGGCACCATTTCGCAATATATTTCTTCCCTGAAAAACTGTGAGATAAATAATGCTTACTTTCCAGAACCTCATTTTAAATGGTGAACTTTTTGTCCCCTTCAGGGCTTAGCTTTTTGAAACCTTGAACTTCCTCAAAGGACCAAAAGTATATTGTAACTACAACTAGTCAGACTAATGTGCCTTTGCAATGCTCAGCACAACAGAAACCCTCATTTCAGTGGGACCCTGTGGCTGCTACTACTGTAACAACCGAATAATCTTTTTTTTTTTCTTTTTTTTTTAAGCAGAAGGACTTGGGAAGACAGAAAATCAAATGCTCTTTTCAGTTTATTATTGAGGCAAGCATTTATTGTTTGGAGTGGGACCATGGGGGAAAATGAGAAGGCTAAATGGAATAAGAACTGAAGAGACAGGTGGCTGTAAAATGAAAATAATACACAAATGTAAAGGAAGTGGAAAAATAAGTAGGAGAGACCAGTGATTAGGGGCAACAAAAGATATATAGCCAAACAATGAGCAGCACCAAAGTTACCTGGATGAAAGGGGATACTTCCAGGAAAAGAGGGGAAAAAAAAAAAAAAAAGAATCCAAAAGTGAAGGGAAAAAAAAAGATTCGTATCGCTATTGAAAAGAGATGTGAAGAGACACAGGAAAAGAAGAGTGGTGAATTGAACAGGAAAGGTAAAAGTCTTCTGTTGGTGCTTTAAGCAGGCTCAGGCAAGCTCTCCAAGAGCTGGAACACTTTATTGCCTTGGGGCTCACAGCAGTGCAGCAAGTAGCTAGCAGGTATTGTATAAATAGCTAGTTAGCTCCTGTAGAGCTATGTGATTTGCTGTAGACTTCAGTGAACTGGTGTCAGCTGCCTCCTCACTGTTCAAAGTGCTACCTGTCTCTGCATGGTAATGCTTCCCAACAAGCCTGGCTCTACTAACTGAGAGTAACCCTGCGGAAGATGCTTTTATCGGCTACTGCTCAACTTCCAGAGAACGGCTTTGGGATTCTCCCTGGGTGCGAACAGCATCTCGGAAATCAAGAAGGGATTTGTAAGGCTGGATTTTGTGTGACACGTTGAACACGGCTAGGCAGTTTAGAGGATTTAGATAATGGTTAAGAAGATAAATGCCAAAGGTATGAGAAAAGGTCACTGACCTTGATAGTCAGCCTTTCTTAGTAGCACTGCTGCATAGCGAATAATCTAATCTAATTTCATGGTTGCCTGACCTGCTGCTAAGCCCATTTAAATTTGTGTTTTTCTAGACAATATGATTCATCTCTTCAAATTCTATTTCGATCCTCTACTTCTATCCCTTATTTCAGCTCTATAAGCGAGGCTGAAGCCTACATTTAAGTTTCCTGCACAAATTAAAGGCTAGCTAATCATTTTGTGCGGGCAGTTTATAACACTAGCTAAGCAGTCTTTTTGATATTGAAAACAGCATGTGGCTGGAGATGTGTCCTGGCAAATTAATTTCTTTCTGAGGGTCTTGACAGCATGGTCCCTATGAGGACAAGCTCCAGCTTAATACTTCCGTATAAATTCAGCCAGTATCTTGCACCTTAGTCTTTCTCCTGATTTAGTGATTTAGTTCAGAGAAGAGAGTGAGAAATCAGCCCTCATTTGATGATCAGGAAGAAAACAACTGTAAGAGCTCCAAGTAAGGCAAGCTTGAACTTATTACCCAGGAGCTGCATAAGAGATTTAGCGAGCTGCCTGATGGGTATGTAAGCTAACTGTTGGAGGAGATGTCGGGAACATCCGTACAGAGAAGGGTTACCATGGTAATTCTGGGCTAAAAAGGGGACCCAATTCAAAAATCCTTCAGTACTGGGGATGGTGAGAACAATATATGAATCCCGCTCCCTGCTTCACCCATGCTTTCTTTTTGAGGGACCGTTCATAATGAAGAAGTAAACTGGCTTGAGGTAAACAGATTAAAAGAGAAACCATTAAGGATGTGCAGGGTTCAGGAGGCTCGGTAATAGGAAACCAATAGACCTTCATCTGGATGGTTTGAGCAGGGCATAAGAGAACAAATAAAGGTCCCTTACAGTGGGCTGTTTTGCATTCGGAAAAAAATGGGACCTGCTCTGCTGGAATAGCATATAGTAGGGCAGGTATTATGATTTCATTTGAACGCACTCAGCTGTTAGGAGCTCTCTTCATTTAGTCAGTGCTGCTAACCCAGGGCCTGACTGCTCTTAAGGTAGTGCTGTATGTTACTGCAATTACACTTCCATAGCTGCTCTGCTGTTCTTGGCTCTAGCACTTGATGTGGTGGTGTGGTACTGTGATACTGTAAGAGGGAGCATGAAGAACAAACTGCTGCTTTTACCATCAGGTGATCTTGGTGGGAAACAGAGTCGCATTTGCAGAATGCTGCGAAGGAGCTTGGTTTTACTTCTAGAGTTTGTCTGAAGCCTGAGCATACATGGAAAAGGACTTCAGTGGGGGGAAGGCAGTGGATACATACAAATCACATGAATACTAAGTGTGCAGTTAGAATGACAGCACTAGATAAATCCTGGACACAGTGCAAATCAACAACCCAAGCTGTGATGCTCCTGGGACAGTGCTTAGAGGTTTTCTGGCTGATGAAGGCTGAAGAAAATGGCTGGTTTGCCTAATCTGCTTCCTTTCTGCTTTTCAGGAAAAGCTCTGCCTTAGAGCTGGTAATTTAGGTAGGTAAGTACAAGGATTTTAATATTTTAAGTAGGTAGCACAATCCATTTCTTCTTGTTTCCTCTTTCATCCCTTCTCATGAAAGGTTGTCCACAGAAGAAGAAGTGAAAATCTGGATGACTTCTCTGTGCATATTCATATGTTTTGAATATTTAATTTCTGTAAAGTAAACTAATTCAAAATAGAACCAGTCAGGTATGTATGGGGGTTTGTTTTGGTTTTGTTTTTCCTCACTTCAGGCAAAAGCACTTCAAGTGGGAGAATGCCACAGGACTGAAAATGGCTTTGGGAAAGACTTGGTTTTGTTGGGTCCCAATTTAATACTCTTGTAGCTAAGTTTTGAGCTTTGGTCCAAAATAATTTTATTTTAAAGTTTTTATTACCTTGGACTAAAAATTATTAATGTTTGCAGGAAGCATCCTTGGATTGCCAGACAGAAAAACCTATTTCCTCTTATTTGCTTAGATTTTTGAGTCACCACGAGTTTTCTGAAGGTCTTCCTATACTAAACATTAATTTTTTACAGAGTGTAGTAAAATGCAGTTTCATGTGCAGCTGCCTTTTGAGTAGGCTGCCAGTCTAGCAATAGTAGACTGTTGTACATGTTAACTTCAAATCTTCCCTCATACGAGGGAGAGGCTGACAGCACTACTATTTCACTGTAGAAATAGAAATTAAGCAGCTCCATAAGAATTGTCTGTCTCATTGCCAATTAGCTGTATCAAGCTAAATGGTGTGCAGTGTGTCTGTGTTGCCATGACTCATGGTGAAATGACTGAGAAACAGGCATTGCTCTGCGATATCCAAATGCAAACCTATGTGGAAGAAGACAGTATGGAATACGCAGAGTAGCTGCACCTAGTCCAGATAAGTATGCTAATCCCTGACCACTCTTACTAATGCTGACTAATGTGAAACTAATAGGAATTATAGGAGCTGGTAGTCATTTCTGGTGCTAGAGAATAACAATGCATTCTTGTAACAGGAAGGGGAAGAAAAAGCAGTGATTTGTGGTGTTCCAGTGAGTGTTACATATTAATGAATTTTCCTGAGAGGAGCTGAGGTTGGTCCATAATTGCTGAGTATTTCTCTTGTTTTTTCTAGCTATCTCTAAGAGCAGTAACGCTTTCACTTAAGTACTACATGTTGTTTGAAGTCAAATAGAAAAGAATGTGATATTCTATAGAAAAGAAGTATTTCTTTTCAAATAGAAGGGAATATAGTTACACAGAAGTGTTCAGGCAGACTGGAAGGAAACATTCAGTGAGTAATTGACCTGAATGGTATGTATTAAAAAAAAAAAAAAAAAAAAGGTGCTGCAAGAATTGTCCACTGGATCAGATGGTGGATCAGTGAGCCATTCAAAAGATATTTGGACTCCTTGCTGTTTGAGTGATTCAGTCTGGATTTCATTGTTTTGCTTTAAAAAAAGAAAAAAAGAACTGTTGATGGCTAGTTATAATAGTTAGCATTAGGACACTTAAAAGGAAAGGCAACTTTTTTTTGAGGACAAAGAACAAAAACTGGCCTGAAATATACAGAGTATTTTTAAGAAGGTCAACATTTGCAAAAAAAAAAACTAGTCACCTTTTATCCATGGGATCAGGGGACTGCCTTAACTCTGGGAAACTGAAGTACTCTGTTTGCTCTGAGCCTGGCTTGCAAATTGCTGTATAAAATTCAGTTCTAAGACTCTCAGGAGAAACCAAGTGAGGCTTATGCTACTTGTATGCAGTGCTACATCAGTAAGTTTTTTAATATAAAATGAACTAGTTCTGTAACTTTTTGAGCAAGGTACAGGAGGAGAGGGAGGAGAACATGATTTTTGTAATTCAAGGTCATTCACCTTTAGTCTTAGTACTCGGTCTTGCAAAGCTCGTGTCCACATATGTCAAGGAATCTCTTGATGGCTGTGAATGTGATCTAGCAGATGGAGATTTTCTTTGAAGCTGGAAAGAACATATAAGAGACATTCAGTTATTTAGCTCATTATTTTGTACTTGCAGTGGTAAAGGTGCACCTTATAAGAACTGGAAGTAGATTTTATTGTAACTAAGTTATTATATCTGAAGTTTAGACGTGGATGCTGAAGCTCCTGGGATGCCAGAAACAGGAGCGCTGTTTCAAAAACTAGATGATGTACATAAGTGACCATCAGTATTACATTGCTTGCCAAACTTGACAGTAAAAACATGGAAATAGGAATTAAGGACAATGTTTTTATATATTTTAAATACTGCACAGTCTGTCTATGTGACTATTTTGCATTAACGTCTTATGGACTAATATATGCACATATAGAAATCTTGTCATTGTTACAATTTATTTCCTTTTCTGTCCAGTAGTCGTTTGGGTTTGGGGGGGGGGGGTTGTTTTTTTTTTAGGTTCAGAGCACCTTATAGGAGGGTCTGTGTTTATCTGTGGTTGGAAAGTGTCAGACACATAGTGGGTAGAGCTAAAAATAAACTGGTAATAAATAGGTCCTTTGTAAGTTCTGGCCCTCTACTAAGTAAAGGTCTGTTTATCTAAGGTGACATGGTTCTCTTTTCCTGTCGCAACCTTCCCTCCACTGCACTTAGAACACAAATGCTGCGAAACAATATCACATTACAAAGTGCTAATTAACTTGAGGTGAAATACGCAGAGGAAGAGGGTGTGTAGGTAGTCTGATCTCCATCAGCCTACCAGATTTCTCCCAATAACTCAGTGATTTAGAAATACGCATTTTCATCTTTCATGGTTATTGAATGCGTTCTACAACAGTTAAATAATGTTAAAACATTGAACATTTTGCAGAGCTCTGAAGGGCCATGTAAAGTGATTTCAATCTGTTATAGTTGCTTTTTTTAGATAATATCTTCCAATAACGAAACCTAACTCTAATCATTTTGAAAGCTTCTTTTTCCTCCTTTTGAAGATAAAAGGAGATCAAAACATACTATTTAACTGAAACACAGTAAAAGCTTAAGTTATGGAAAGTAGCTGTTTTCCACTAATAAATTAGAGATTGCAACTGGCTCGGAGAGAGGAGCATGCTGAGTTTTGTAGATGTTGTCAGCGAGACCCTCCATATTTCAATCAGTGATACAGAACCATTCAAAGTGATTTCACATCAGAAGGGAATCTGTTCCCTGATTTTGGTCATCAACAGTCAATAGAAAACATTCCCGTTCTGGATTTTTTAGGATTTGAGGCTGGACTCAAAACTTTCTAACCATTGTCCAAATACTGTCTTAAAATACTGTTTCTGTTCAAGTTTTGGTGGAGCCTTTGAATAACAAGCTTAAAAAGAGAAAGCTGAGTAATGGAGAAAATTGAGGCAATGTATCAATCAACAGTTTAGGGTTATGTTGAGTGACTTGCAATGATAAACTGTCTGAACTTCCTTCCAGTTTCCCTGTTTCCATGGTTAGAATGGCACTGCAAAACAGTTTTTCCACACTGAAGGTTTAAGACACTACCTAAATTATGTGGCGTACTTTAGCGTTTAGGTAACAAGGATGGAAAGAGAGACCGTAGCATGACATTCTGTTATGAACACTCCTGGAGTGTCTCTTTGTTCCAATTATCAGGATTTCAGCAAAGTGGAACACAATAGAAGAGAAAAGGTGACAAATTCAGAAGAAAAGAGGGGACATGTAGCAAGAACTTGACTAATACAGAGTTTGAGTTAATTCATCAAATCCTGCACTGTGTGCAACTGGTCACCTCCATGCATTCTAGCAGCAATCTAACTTTTATGTAATTTTTCACCTGCCAGGGAGATGCAGGTGAGCAACATTTAAAAACACATTTTAGACCAAAGAAGCAGCTGCTACTTAGTAATATTTTACTTATTTTTTTTAGCTCAGCATGGTGTTGTTCAAGTCCACCAGAGGGACTCAGAAATACTTTGTGAAGACTCTTTGCATTATCTCATCCTTTATTTTTCAGACTATTCTGGGCCAAAATAGGTGACTTGCATTTCATCATGACTAAGAAGAGCTTTTGGCAAGTGCTTTGCCTCAGAATTTCTGGGATCTTTTGTTGGTCATGACATGAAAAAGGAATCGCTGAGGAAATTAAGCTACATATGTCCATATGCAAAAAACCATTGCTCAGATTTAATTGGGTAGGATTCCAAAATGGTCTTCATTAGCATAATGCTATTTTCACGATACTGTTAGGGATTAGGAATTTCTCCAAAGAACACACAGACTGCATTCATCAAAGCAAAGCAACAGCAATTCTCGCTTCAGGAGAAGCTCCCAATTTACATAACTAGACTTGACTCATGATGCAGGTTTTATAAATCACTTCGTCAATCTAAAAGGTGCCCGCTATTCAAATTATGAAGCCCCTGTGAGTGGAGTTCCATTACTCTGAATGGAGAGGCCATAAAAACATCAGTACCGCTGACATAAACCTGATGTATTATGTAATAACGTTTCAAGTAGAACTTGGTGCTCCATTTATCAGGAACGTCTGTAGCTGGGCTTTGTACAGGTTGTGAATGAAACCTTGGATGCTTCAGTCACACCACAGATATAAAATGGCATTTTAAAGAGGTTGAGAGAGCTGGATTCAGGCTGTAATCATTCTTTCAATCCAAACGCTCCCGAAGATTAGGGGAGGAGGCTGGATGTGAACATCTGCTTTAGAATAATGCTGGGTATCTTCCTACTGATAGCAAGTCAGGCTGTTTGCTGTGGGAGCTGCCAAAGTAAACACAAATGGCAGGTTTCTTACCTAACTCTCAGCTTGCATAATTCAGTTCGTTTTAGCAGCTCTGACATTTCACTAGCTGCTATTCTTGGCCATTGAATTTCCCTGCATGTGGATCAAAATTATAGCTGGGAAAATGAGAAGCTAAATTCCAGCAGAATGCACCTTTGTAAGGAAAGGAGACATGGGGTAGAGAAGTGGATGGAAAGGGTAAAAGAGCCAGGATGCAGGAAAGTCTAAGGAGGATATGTTTCAAGCTAAAATGCAAACTGGTCAGTATAACTGAAAGCAATATTGCTTGCTGCTCTCTTTCTCTCACAGTAATCCTTGTGTGTATTAACAGATGCAGTGAATTAGTAGGTAAAGAGTTAAGACTTCTTGACCAGGAGCTGGAACTCCGCTGAGCAAGTGCTTGGGGTTTACCTCCACTTCTGTCAGAGCTATTGGCATGTATCTGCCGCATGGGAACAGCGCTGCTTCCTGATAGTACTGCCTTGTGTCATGCATGAGTAGTAAGAGACTCCTGTGCACAGTAACTCAAGCCTATTTAGCCGCTAGCCAGTGCGAAAGCCAGTGCTGAATCACAGAATCACAGAATCACTGAGGTTGGAAGGGACCTCTGGAGATCATCTAGTCCAACCCCCCTGCTCAAGCAGGGTCACCTAGAGCACATTGCACAGGATTGCATCCAGGCGGCTTTTGAATATCTCC
>NW_020447708.1:1449712-1490799 GCF_003343035.1 Apteryx rowi
ACTTCCTTCTTCTGGTTGAGTTTTGCCAGGAGCTCCTTGCTCATCCATGCAGGTCTCCTACCTCCTTTGCTTGACTTCCTACTCATAGGGATGCACYRCTCTTGAGCYTGGAGGAAGTGATGCTTGAATATTAACCAACTCTCTTGAACACTCCTTCCTTCCAGGGCCCTCACCCATGGGACTCCTCCAAGTAGGTCCCTGAAGAGGCCAAAGTTTGCTCTCCTGAAGTCCAGGGTTGCGATCCTACTTGGTGCCTGGCCACCTTCCTAAGTAAACACACTCTGCCCTGTGTCTGAAAGCAGCTGAAACAAAATTCAAGTACTTGGTGCCTCCTGTGAAGCACACCTATCCTTGCCTGTACATCTGTTTAAATATTCCTCTCCCTACTCCTTCTTCCTTTCCAAGCGCTCTGCATAATGTACTCAGGGAAGGGAAGAAGGCTTTCAGAGGTATCTGTTATAACAGCATGTTCTTACTGAGAACAATATCTTGTATCTTTTGTCATTTAGATTGCATTCATACATAGGAATGTCAAGAAGGCTATAATAGGATTATTAGATAATGTCTTAATTGCTTTAGGAAGCTGTTTAGATGGATCTATAAGATCCTGTGCGGCAGTGTTTCTAGTGGTAGTGGTTTTTTTAAATGTCTCACTATGTGATTTGCTAGAAAATATTTACTTGTAAATATAAATGGAAGGAGCTACTTAAACTGCAGGATTCTTGCAAATGTACCAGGAACCTTTTAAATTGTTTCTGAGATATGATGATAAATCTTACTTGATGTCTTTGCCGCTATCTTTCTAAAGAGAGAACTAGTTTTACTTTTAGCAAGAATTTAGAGGACCATATGGTTTCATTACTTCTTACATTGGAATCTGAGATTATAGCTAATCCTGTGCATTTCAAGTTTATGCTTTCGATTCCCACAGTGACCACAAAGCTGCTCCTGAAAGCATTTATCTCCCATCTCTCTCATCGAGAACCCACGTGCTGCTTTTCAAGGTGACATGTAGCTTTTCAGACACAAGAGGAAGTGAAAGAAGAAAGGGAGGATTTGTTCCATTATTAATTGGTGCAAATGAAATGAGACTTTAAAATGCTACGAAGACAACATTTAATCTCCCAAAGTATTACAGAAACAGTGGATCTTACCTGCAGCCCCCTAATCCTGTTAGATAACTCCAGGACCAAGTGTCTGGCACAACAACAAATGCTAAAGGAATGCTTTTGATTTGCTTGAATGTATTAGCAAATAAAATTGAGAGAGATATAAAGCACTGGGAGCATGGCAAGAAAACAGGAATATAAGGCCTCTAGTCTTATTCATAAGGGCTGACACAAATGTTTCCAGTTTAGGCTTGCGCAGTTTCTCCCAAACTCATTAAAACCACTTTTTGACTTTTTGATCTGGGTGTCACCTTGCATGAAAGTGCTTACAGAATTTCTGCTTTCTTTCCGTGTTCTGATATTGTTTCTTTCTCAGCTAAATTAAGAAAAGTATATATCTGGCCTCTGTGATTTGAACACCTTTTCAAGTAGTATGATCCTTTGAGTGCCTCTCTCTGCTTTTCAATGTGTCCTGCAATTCACTGGGCAAGAATGAGGTGGTAAGGTGTGCTGTCACCTTGGGAACCCTGTTTCCTGGGAATTCTGTTTGTGGCAGATTTTTCTGATGAATGTCCTGAGCACCTAATAATTGCTGGGGGGTTATTGGTATTTTTTTTATATATATATATTTTTTTATTTATTTATTTATTTATTTATTTATAAATATATATATATTGATGGATGGATGGATATATCTATATCTCTGTTGCTTCTTCATTCATGAAGCTCAAAGCATTTGCCGAGCTCTCATTGCTGCCTCCCACTTCACAGAGGAAACTGAGGCAGAGAAGAGAATGATTTGCACTCAAGGAGACAGTGGCAGCATAGGAGTTTATATTTGAGTTCCAGTTTTTTCTCTGTCTAGTGAATGGTTTCCATCCTCTCCTTCTCCAGCTGAATGATAGGGCTAGTAGCTCTCTAATGAAGGGAAGCGTGTTGAGGGCATATGAGCAGTTGTTGGCTCTTGCTCACTATTGCAGTAATAGGATCCTTATTGGACTACTTGCTTCCTGTACTGTGTCTTTCTCTCTTTGTACTTCAGAGTTGTAAAGCTTCCAAAAACTGATTTGAAGTAATCCCAAACCATGGAATTGTTAGTGTCCCTTTTAGATGCAAACTATAAAATTTTCCCAGGTATCTAACCCAGAACCAGTGACCTGGACCTGTAAATCACACCTTTACTAATTTTCAAGAACAAGGTCTTTCTCAGAAACTAACTGACCTTTTGAAAATTCAAATGTGACTGAAGATTTCCTATTTCTTTATTTCATCCTGAGAATAAAGATAAAAAGACAGACTTCAAAAATTTATTAATACTTTTTAAGCTGAGTTGAGACCCTGGTTTTTCCCTCACATAAGGAGAAAATACAATGCAAAGAGAATCTTGTTGTCAATAAAATATTGCTGTGTTGCTTAGGACATACGTAAATTTAAAGCAAAACACTTATCAATGCATGAACTAACATAGCTGAGACTGTGACAAATATACAACTTGCCACAATCGCAATGCAGATGACAAACTTAGTGTCTCATGTCTTACAAGAAGCTTGCGATGTGTCTTCTATTCCTAAACAGAAAGTAGCACAACTTTGAAACTGTGTTCCAGTGCGGGCAATCTTGAGCATGCTTGCCTAAAAATATGTCAGCATCTCTCAAGCCACAAGCACAGCCCAGTGGGGTTGGATGAAAATGTTTCATTGTGCCAAATCGGGCCCATAGATCAGGAAGGAGGTGAAAATGCACATCTGTTTTAGGAATGGTATAAAAATCAATGTCTCTGAATAGAAAGTGTACCCACCTTTTCTTCAGAAATCTTCCTTGTTTGAGAGCATCTGGTTAAAGTTTCATAGTAATAAAAAGCACGCATTAGCAGGGCTCAGCACGTTTTTGCAAGCTCTAAACCAATAGCTGTATGTATGCAATGTTGTTGATTGCAGGACGTAAGTCTGGCTAGGAATATAGGATTTCGTTTCCAAGGCATAAACCATTGCTGCTTTGATAAGTGAGTGCCAATGCCAAAATTTCTAGCAGCAGTAGGGTTGTTACCTACTATAAACCTATGACTAGAGGACACTATTGCACCAAAACAGGAGCAACAAATGAGAATGTGGGGAGACTTGGGAATCATTCATGGCCGCGCTCGGTGTCAGCCTACAGATAAACACAGGATTTCAGTATCTGTGGCTACTGTTGCAGGCTTGAAGATTTAAGATTATGGTGAATTTAGCTTGTATTCATTGGCTGCTAAACAACTGTGTTTTCTCTCTTGTGTAAGCAACCCATGTTTTAGCTATTTGGCAGGGAGAAGAGCCTTTAAATGCAAAATCTTACCATATACGTATGTTCCATTGCTGCTTGCTTCCAGGTATGGAGGTGGTATTGGGTGTGCTGCCTGGCACCTGTAGACTTCCTTATCCCTTGGCTGGAGGTTCTTCACTTCCAGGAAGACTATGCCACTCAGAAAATTGCCATCGAACTTGCATTTCCTGTTATCTTTGGAGAAGTTGGCTTTAGTTACAGCTGGTGCCTGCTCAGATGACAAGGTTAATTTCTTCTGGGTGTCGTTTAGGACCTGCATGTGCTGATAGGCTTCAAATTCAGCCTCAGAGAGAGACTTGAAATCAAAAGTACAAGATAGTAGTGCAGACGAGCCATATTTAACATAAGCTGTGCTGGGAGACTGCTTTATGGTGATGTAGTCTGTAGAAATGCAAAGCACGCAGATCACATAAAAGGTCCCTGTTTGATCTTCTTTTCTAGATCTTCAGTTACTGTTTCAATATTAGCACTAGGTTTTCATTTTAGCTTAAAGAATCAATCGCATCTTAGTGTACCTACATAAACTAAGCCTCTAGTATCTAAAAATAGTCTTAAATTAGCATTGATAAAGCACCAGAGCTGGATACTCCAAGTCCTTTTCCATTCTTCATCCAGTGAAGATAGTTTGCATAATCTGCCTTTTTCCAGAGCCAAGCACAGTAGTACACAATGTCATTTGGTCATCTTGCACTAGTACTGACCATTGTGGGCAAAGTGGTGGGTACCTGCTTTGTGCTCATACCTCAGTGGGATGCTACGTGTGTGCAGGTCTCAGTGAGATAACAATTACAAATCACTGCTTAGTTTTGGATTCATGTTAGAGAAATATTAGACAAATATAGCTCCAAGTTAGCATCTTAGTGGGAAATTCCTTTGAATAGTTCTTGCTTTCCTCAAATGGTGAGAGGTATCCCCAGTTTCAAAGCTTTTCAAGGGCTTAGAGGTTTCATCATGAATTATTTTCAGAGTAAATTAATGGTATGACTGGCTTAACACAAAACTGCAAAGTACACTTCTAAATATCCATAACTGAATGAAGCAGTGCTTATGCTACATGAACTGTGAGGTGGTACTTTTTATCAGGAAAATACCCCCTGAAAGTCTGTATGTCTTTGTACTGATAAAGGTCTTGAGTGTTTCTGAAATCACTAAGTTCAGATTCAGCTGTTCAAATGTTATAGCCATAAACTCTCCTACTCCCATTGGTTTCTTGAATAGGGAAAACTCTGCCTTTTCCAAACATTTTTTTAGTGAAAAACAGCAAAAGGTTTCTTCACCAGAAGCTAAGAGACTACAGCACTGTCTGCTTATCTGCTCTCTTGAAGGTGACTGATTCCAGTGTTCTGGGAGAATGTACAAACAAGGAGAGGGATCAAAATTAATCTTTTTGCAAATTTATCTGGCATACTCACTACAATGAATAAAAGGTGATTTTTAGGTTAGGGTTATGTACATTTGGCCTGGCATAGAAAGCAGCTGTCTGCGGAATAGACCTAAGAGCATATTAATCCTTCTGCAGAACAGGTATACTTCAGTTCACCACTTTAATGTTTATGGGCAAAACAAGCACTACTTTTTTATGCAAGAGGCATTGAAGAAGAAGTAGGCAGAGAACAGAAGGAGCATTTCAGGTAACTTATGAAAACTGGCATGGAGACTGAGGTTTAAAAGTAAACTCTCGCTTTTGTGATCAAGATGGTTTTATTTCCTAAAAGGAAATCCAGATTTATTTCTTTCTCCTTTTTTAATCAGTACACTTTGCCAAGAGTTGAACATAATCATTAATGTTAATCTGAAAGCTTTATGGAATAACAAATGTAAACTTTTATCTTATGATATTTAATTACAGATGTCATGCTTCCATTTTTAATTGCTTTTCACTTATTTATAAGGTTCTGCAGATCACTTTAATGGCTTTTGATTTATTTGTCAATTAATTGTTGTTGGTTTGCATGCTCCCTTATTATGTCTGCAAATTACTTTGTAGTGGGTGACTGCGGAGGAGTGCTGCAGAAGGTTCTGCTTCCATTTCTTTTTCTGAAAAACAAGCTGGTGAAATGGAGTCAAGCATCCAGCATAAATTAAAAGCTCGCACATGTGAAATTTGGAAAGCAGTTTGTGACTGTAATTTTAGCTGTTGTAATAGAACTGAATTAATGCCCTAGAAATATTGTACTTGGTATTTGAAGTGTATAGAAGTTGCTTTGCCATCAGGGAATGGCTTGAAATACAGATGCTGTAGACCCAGGTCCAGAACCCCAGATCCTGGACTCTCATGGTTAAATCACAATGTGTTTTAGTCTCAGTATTAGGAAAACAGAAAATGTAAATGGTGTCTTTAAATGGTTTGAGACAATAGCTCAGGTAAACTGCCACCACTTGCCCCAACTCTGAAAGGGCTTCCAAGAAAAGGTATGGCCTGTCATAGGAGCAAGGACACAGTATGCAGTTATGAAGTAGGAAGAAGTCGCCTGTGATGCCACATTGCCTTTTGAACTGTTAAATGAAGTTTTTAATCATTGAAGGGTTGTGTTTGAAGATAGCCAATACTTTATGTTCCAAGAGCTGATAAAAATATTTACTGTGACCCATAAAAATGTAGGGTTTCTCTGATGTTGCAAACAGCCTGCAGAAAAAACGCCACCATTTATTTTCCTAAAAGGTGAGAAAGAATCTGCATCCTATTGATAGTCTGTAAGTCATTTAGTTTGACTCTTTCTGGTGTTTGGCTCCCTGAATTGCACTGCATTAGTCCTATATGCAATAAAAATGCTCTGAACTACACAACAGGAAATAACAAGTGGGAAAGGGCAGCTGTTCAAAACTCTGAAACGTGTATAAAACTGCAAAAATCTTGAAACTCATTAATGTTTTCAGAAATAGCCAGAGGTTCTCCAAGCAGAATTATAATCCACAAACAGTGACCTTGAAGCAGTCACTCTTATCCACATATCAATTTTAATAAACATCAGTTTTCCTTAAGAGGGAGACAGGCCAGCTGATCATTATTAAATAAATTACAAAACCGCTTAGAAGTCTTGTTGTGGCACTTGAAACTATGGGAGGGTTACCAAATTTCAGATTTCTCTTACAAACCTGAAAGTCTGGTAAAGGTAATGAGTTTTGCATAAAACTGGGACAAATGCAGATGTCCAGCTGGGCTTCTGGAAGTCAAATTGTGTCTGATGTTCTGAAATGTAAAATGTATCAATATTGCTGTTGTTTTTATAAAGAAAAGTCCATTTTTCCTACTACAAATAAAAAAAAACCTCTGATTTTAACTCGGGGCTAGAAATGCAGGAAGTACAGACATCCAGCAATATAACATAAAAAACTTGCACAGATTCCCTAAACACTGAAGTGCAGTCTCAGACTAAGTTTGAGCCCATGAAAGGTTGTTGTTGAAAATATACTGCTTTAAGAATGTGAGGCTAACACAGAGATTATCTCTAAGCCAGAGGATCAATTTGCTGTATTTTGCCTGCGTATTAAGACAACACCGAGTGTTTAGGAGAAAGTTAAACATAATTAGTTGCAGACTAATACCTCCCATATCTTATTAAATCAAGGAGAGGAAAAGGAGCAAGCTGGTATGGACTTTGAACATTCCCTGCCTGCAGGAGGGAAGCTGTTCGGTAGGAGAGACTTGCACGTTTCACGTTCCGTGTATGGCATTTTAACGTAAGTGGTTTTGAAAGTATGAGCTAGTAACTGGAAAAGGGGCCTGTCCCACAATTCTGCAAGTACAGTGGATGACTCAGAGCCACGTCAGGAGCCACTCTTCAGATTGTGTGAAAAGGACAGACTGCAGTCCATACATGAAGCAGGTTACCTCCCAAATCCTATAGTTTTAAATATATCAAGGTTTGGTCCGTCTCTTCTGCAGTATCCAGATCTTACAGTACCTATGTATTTATGATGCTCCTATGATACAGAGGGGAGCCAGTACCTCCCTTTTAGAGATAGAAACTGAAATACAGAATAGCTCTTTGCTCATCCCATTGCTAACAAATATTTTTAGAGCCTAAGCTCAGCCCTGCTGTGCCTCACCTGGCATCATGGCAGCATCTCTGAGGATAAGAGAAGGTGGGATTTTGATTTTAGATTTTTCAGGAAATTTTCTGGAAACTTCAGGTTCAGTGAGATGCGAGGGCATGTTTTGAGGATTGCAGTCTTGAACTAGAGCATTAATCAAATGGTATTCAGGTTTCTAAAGATATCAACAAACTGTGTGTTCCTCTACTGCAGTTCCCTGAGGATTTGATGTAATAGATGCACTATGACAGTAGTCAGTCCCATGAAACATGATGACTTCCATCAAATTTAACTAAAGCCTTGTTAATTAAAAATGATAGTAGAGATGCTTCTAACCATCTTCTATGTGAAAGTGTAGTGGTGAAGTTTAAGGAAGTGAGAGATTTGCAGCTGAAGGGACTGAAGCTATGTCTTACCCTTTGCAGGTTATTCTGCTGCTGCCAAGGTGGTCTGGGTGATGGCTGCTTTACCTTAGCTTTTGAGTCTTGCCTGCCATGTCCTGTTGGCCTGCTGCTGGGCCAGAGAAATGCACTGTGACTGCCTAAACCAGCAATCAAGAAATTAGAGTGAACAGGTCAAACCACTGCAAATCCTGGAAGGCTCCACTCTGCTGGGAAAAAAAATGTCGCTCCTGCAGGCAGGCAGGACTAAAGGATTTTTTGGAGGTACAGCCCTCAAAACTGGGCTTAAGGTAGAGCTGTCATATGAACTGCAGAGGAGGTTTTGGGTGGACCTTTTTGTTCTTTGGGAAGCTAAAGGTTGCTTTAAATTGGAGAGGTCTCAGGTGTGGTAAATTATACCCTGCGTGTCTTGGCTTTTCTTTAGCTTATCTCCCTCCCTCTTCATAATTTGTTGGGGTTATGGGAAGGGGAAGAGAGGAGCTGGCTGTATGTGGCTTTAGATCCCATCAGCAGGCTATTTGCTTAGCATAATCTGATCTGTCACCTCTAAGCAAAGCAAATAGACTGTAATTCTTGTATAAGCACCGCTGTCAGCTCCTGAATCTAAACAGATGAGTCGTCCAGCCTCTGTTCAGCTGACTGGGGCTTGAGCTAACATGTTATTGCAGGACACCAGAGCTAAACACTACAGACTCCATTTGAGCAACTCCTAAATAACCTTGGTTATTCTAACCTTGGTAAGTATATCAGACACAGGCCTTCACTGGTCAACACTGAAGGCTAGTGCTTTCACTGGGTCATTGCGTCAATGGATAGAGAGTAGCGGAAGGTACTTATCTCTCTTCATTCTCAGAGAAGAAAACACTGTCTAAATTAGGTGGTATGAAACCCTCTTCTCCACAAAGTAAAATTTTTTAGTTAGTGGAGAAGTTAACTAGTATGAATGCTCCAAAGTATCATCTTGTTGATTGTCTTCTAGAAGCAGCAGGATTTTGAAAAGTTAATTTCCTGGCTAGCGTGTGCTTCTTGGGTGAATGAAAGCCTGCCTGGAACCAAATAGGGTGCATCCTGTTGCATCTCAATGCTTCATTAAATCTTAGGTTTTGTTTCTCCCCTACCAAACCCAAGATACTTCAGACTGCTTCACCAAATAGTTTTGACTTTTCTTCTTACCATCACCAGCAAACTATTTTCATGCCTAGGAAATTAGGAAAGAGAAAATTGGCAGCTGAAGTGACAAGTCATTGCAAAAGAAAAATACAGAAATTTACTGAAACCCTCTTCACGTTTCAGTAAATCAGAAGTTTCAGTTCTCTCTTGCCCAAAAGTTTATGCCACCCCTCACTGAGGGCAGAGGGTCAAAGGAAGAACAAGAGACATAAGGTACTAGTGGAGGGAGATATTCCCTTTGCTAAGGTCATCTTTTCCCAACTCGTCTTGCTGACAGGGTACCTTCAGGGCCTTCTCTCCAACACGTGCTTCTGCACATAGGACTCATGATGGCCACCTCAGTACAGGAGCCTGCCTCTGTGGCAGCTCAATTTGCATGGAGCCAGGCCTCGTCTTTAATGACAGTTCACTCAAGCTACTCCTGGCAGGAAGGAACTTGCAAAGACAACATAGGCTGGGCTGTGTGAGGTTTTTTGGGTATCTCTGCAAAAGCTGCATGAGTGAAGAATCCAATTTCTCTGTCCTCTAATTGCACCTTTACTCTTTCCTGCCTAAAAACTTACTAAGTTATTTCACCCCACAGACTGATGGGTTTCTTTTCTGCACTCCTGCAGAAGCCCAGTAAGAAAAGGAAAGGGTAGAGTGGAAGTGGTAGTGACCCTCAGAGCATGATAAGGGAGGGCAAAGGTATTGGAAAAATTGAGAGACAGCCTGGAACAAATAAATATCTCCTAGTTACTATGCCACCTGCAAAATCACTGAAGACTCCTGTTACCCTGCAGCTAAATGAAGGTACATCCTGGCTCCCTTCCAGGCATAGAAGATCACAGTCAGTGTTTGTGGCCAGCAGAAATGGCTCTGGCAAATAGCTGCTATGTGAAAACACTTCACACCTATAAGGTAGTTGTAATTACACTTTTTGCCTTGCAGTTCAGCTGCAAGAAGTACTTAAGGTTGAAAAACATCCTAGACTGTAGTCGTGGGAGTTGATTTGCTGTTTACGGAAGGAGTCTCATGGGCCTAGAGACAGACTGCTCATTGGGAATGGGCTTACTCCAGCTGGAAGGTACCTAATGCACTAGCCTGGCCACATCAAGGTCCTGCTCTGAGCCCTATGAGCCTGAAAACCTTTTTTCTTGGGGTCACTTACCATTTCTGTCACAACTATACTGGAAAAGTCTAAAGCAGGCTGGACAGCTTCCTGTCCCCTATGGCATTCTGTTCTGTTGTGGTGTGTACCAGAAAAAGAAAGCTATATTTATTTTTGAAACAACAGTGAAATGAACTATATTTGTTAAATTGTGTCCATATAGCTCTGTCAAAGTTGTGTACATATATGAAAACTGTAATAGATGCTCTTAACAAACAAATGGTATAATTTGATTTCTTAAGTAAAGGATCTCTGACATGTTGGTTGTGCAGAGATCAACAAAAAACACAATAAAAATTCAAGTTAAAAACCAGTATCTAGCTACATGTCAAAACAGCTTTCTTTCTGGGATCCTTGTTCTAAAATGTAAAATCCCCAAACTCAAGTTTTAAATATATTCCCTAGTGACAAAAGATGCAATATACAATGTGTTTCAATTTTAAATTACTTTGTTTCCTTGAGTAAATTGTTAGACTTTGCAGCCTGTAATGGTCCTAAAAATGGTATTGCCATAAATATCAGTAGAAGTATTAAGGACAATGGAAAAAGACCTTCATGAAGCAATCCTGAAGGGTTTTGTGCCTTCTGGTAATGATTCAGCAAAGCACTTAGTAGCATATGTTTTGTCTTATGTATGTATATCAAACTCTGCAGGGCTATTTGCATGCTTAAAGTTAAGGACACATTTAAGTCCTCTGTTGGATTTGATTCAGAGCAATCATCACCTGTCAAGATCCTGCTTACCCTGAATCCCGCAGCAGACCGTGCAAGAGGGAAACACTCAAGCCAGACTGCCAAGCACTGCTTTACTAGTCAGAAACTGCCAATGCTTATGCGGCAAGCTACCTACCTACATATAACCACGGTTCAGCACACAATGAGTGTTACTCCTGGGCTATACGTACGTACTTAATGGACAGAGGAACATTTATGTACAAAACAGCACCATGCAACTAACTAGCTAATTCTGCCTTGAATGTTACTAGGATAAAGATTCATTTCAAAGGAAAGCCTTTTAACTACTGAAATCTACCTAGTGTTGGGAACAGGAAGAAATATTCTAAATAATGCATATGTAATCAGATTCAGATCAGAGAGGTTTCAGACCTGTCATTCCCTCATTTCCTGAGAACAGCATTCACAGACCATGTTACCTAAATGCGTATTACACCATCACCCCTCCCCACCTAAATCTTGGTAGATGTTTGCATGTTTGCATGTCACTACCAAGCACTGCATTTCTCTTAAAGAAACCATTCTATCCTATACCCTTGATGAACCTTAATAAATGAATGGTTTGTTCTGGAACTAAACAAATGTGTTTGAATCAGTGAAGTTGTTTCTACAGTTTTTCTTTATTCTTGACTTGCATATGATTCACAGCAAATTACTTCCTTGATTCTAAAATTGGTCTCTTCATCAAAAAGGTGAAAGGTGAAACAGTTTTCAGACAAAACATTTAACAAGTTGGGTTTTTTAATCAACTGCTATACCAGGCTTCTTTCTTTAAAATATTGTTTAGCTTTGGTATTATTTTGACATGATAGACCCAG
This sequence comes from Apteryx rowi, assembly GCF_003343035.1. Taxonomy (NCBI): domain Eukaryota; kingdom Metazoa; phylum Chordata; class Aves; order Apterygiformes; family Apterygidae; genus Apteryx; species Apteryx rowi. The sequence goes on from NW_020447708.1 coordinate 1,461,450, forward strand.
TGAAAAATTAAAAAGTTATTTAAGCCAGTCTATTATTTTGAAAGTTTAAATATTATTACAGCATTGAACAGGAGCATTCAACTGGCCTAATGACTCCTATTAATAAGTAAACTAACTTCTGACATAAGAATCCTGAAAACCTCCTCTTTCACTGAAGAAAATGTCTGAAAATTCTTAGAGGAGAATAACACCTAAGTTATATTTGCCCTCTGACAGATATTAGTATAAAAAAAATCTAGCAATAGTAATACTTTGGTCTTGATTAGAATCACCATAGTAATGATCAAGTAACTTTCAGGCAGTGCTAGCGGTTAAAGAAATAAATTGGTAAAAAAAGAAATATCAGGACCATACCTTCACCCAGGACATCTAAGCTCTTCCAGCAAGTCTTAATTACAAAATGTAAAGCAATCCAACATGACATGAGAATGCCTTGCTTTAGCATAACTGCCAATGTAGACAAGTTGCACCTCTCAGGCAAATGTGAACTAGAACTTAATATTTTTTTCCTTAACTCTGTCAGTAACACAGTGAGTACACAAACAAGTTTTACAATCACTTAGACAGGGCTTCTCACTGAAGAAAAAAAAAAAAATTGTTAACCATAGGGGAAACTTAAAGCTCGACTGTTCTTACAGAGGCTGTTGGGGGAGGGGAGACACAGGAGGACAGCAATGAACAGCGGCAGAGAAATGAGATAAGCCCATAGATGTAATTACTCTGTAGGTAAATAATTTTAAACCAACCTACAGCCTTAGGGAGATAATGTTTCACTTAGACATTGAATGAGCTAGCTGCATTAGCAAATCCATCTTTCAGCTGGTACAATTTATTCCTGCATGTGGTTGAACTCTCTCATGGCCTTCAGGTAATGAAAACTTCTGATCAAAATTTGTGTTTTTAAAATGTTTACACTGGGGTAATAAACCTCAGTGAGCTGTATCTGATGCTTCCTGGTGTAAGGAAGTATACGAATGATACGAAGGTTACCGTTTTAGTTACTTGTAAACCTCTCTGATTTGATCATGACTCAATAAGCAATTCTGTCTGTCCTTCCTGCTAAAATAAGATTGCATGATCTAGTATATAACCAAATACCATGCTCTGATTGTTTCTTTGGGGGGTTTCTTCAAGGACTCCGCTAGCAGGGCTCCCTCCATTTGTTCCAGGATTTAGCAGTCTAGAAGGGTGACCTGTGGGCAGTGCCCTTTTGAGGGGATCGCTTGCCATGAATACTGTATGTTCCAAAGGAAAATGCTGCGGGAGAAATACACCCCCTACCAGCATGTTAAACTTATGGAAAACTGTCCAGTTTAGGGCATCGCACACAACCTTCAGCAAGCAATAGAAGTTAAGAACTCCAACTGTAAATCAGCTAAACCTCATTAATCCCAGAGGCCACTTATTTCTTGGAAGAGGTTCCCTCTAAAAATAGAAATGCCTGGAATTACAGTAGATTAGTAACAGAAAATGGAGGGTTCACCAAAGGCAAGAGAGACTGTCTTCAATTTCATTAATGCTGTACATTGTCTCTCTTTGACCTCATGGTCTTCCCTGGAGACTGAGTTTTGTAATCCAAGTTGTGAAGGGATAGTAAGTCTTAGCAGGCAAATTTTATTTCATGAACAATGTGTAGAGATGGCTGTTGAAGGGTGCGACTGGTTGAGGGACATTCTACTTCTGTAGCCCAACTCTGAGCTGACTTCAAACTTATGATACCTCTCAGAGACTCTTTGATGATTTAATCCTCTGTGCTTTGGCAATAATTGTAAAACTTGTTAGAGTGAGTCCTGAACCAGGGAATAAAAAGAGTCCAAATAGTCCTGCTTTACTGAGAATATTTTAATATTTGGCTTGTCTATGCTGCAGTGAGCTCAAGCAATTAGCCTGGTGTATAGACTGCCTCAGCGGTACCTGTATGCCCAGGAAGAAAGATGTAGTGTGATAAAGTGTTAAAGTTGTTAGGGAACTCTCTCTAATGTAAAGAGCTGCACACAGCCTTCTGTGACACCAGGCTCTTCCTTCAACCAGTGTTTAAGTATAAAACATAAGCAAAAGTTTAGGTCTGTTCCTGAATGGTCCTGGGAATCTGACGGCTTAGGATCCCGTTCTGCTAAATCTAACAGAACAAAAGCAAAAATATGGGACAGTTCTAAGCCGTGTACCTGCTTGTCCATGATATCTCTTTAGCATGTGCTCCAACCTCATCCTGCATTACTCTTTGTAATAAACTTGAACATGCTTTATTAAAAAGGAAGCATGAGATGTGGAAAAAGCTTGAGAAGCCTTAAATATTGTGCAAATGAACAAATTGTTTTCTGCTGTATTGCTCTCCTTTGCTCTCTCTGAGCTGGACTTTCTTTCTGAGGTCCACACTTTTGAAATGCACTGGCTTTGTGCCCCAAGCATGTCGGGGAAATTTCCATGAGATAACTGTGCCTGCTTTCAAATCACTGGTTTGTGCGTACAGTATATAGCAAGATGGCCCTCATGTAGCACCTGTAAGGGCTGAATGTAACAACCAGCAAGGCTGACTGAAACCCACTTAGCTTTTGTGGTTTGTTGTTTACTACTTAAAGCTTTTCCTTTGTCTCAAAGCACACGGTGGTATACTGTACTATAAGTATAGTACACACGACTAACACTTGGAGTTATTTTGACCTTGGTTATGTAATCAAGGTTATGTAAGGCAATGCAACTCCAAATACAAAGCAGATATTTAAAAGGTTGGGTAGGTGCATGGAGACCAAAGGCACAACTGATATAGGACAAATGCACCCACTGACCATCTAGCAAACTCACCTTAAAATGTGAACTAATGCTTAGCTTGACAAATTGGGGGTGACTCTCAAACAGTTTTAGCTCCTTATTTTCAAGGACATGCTGCTGAATTCTATGCTTGCAAAACAAGCTGAGCACTAAGGAATTTGCTCCAAGTGCTTTAAGAATAACTATTCAGCAGTCTAGCCAGCATCCTCAGTCTGATGCATAAGTTTGCATTTCTCTAAGAAATACTGTGATTGCTTGAAAGAGTTCCTTCTACTTCGTTACAAAATGGAGCTTGACTTGATATTGGAGGCAGACTTTCTCTCTGCACAGAATGCAGTTGTGCTTTTGTCCCCCGAATACCCTGTATCAGTATAACACACACAGATCCTCTGATACCCATTTTAAAAGGAGCCTTTGATCTTTGTCACGGCTGCAATTAAAAACAAATACTGTTATTCAGTTTCCAAAATTTGATTCTACAATAAGCATTCTCCAGAAATAGAGATTCAGCATTAAGCACTATAAAATAGATGACATTCGATTGTAGCTACCTGTGTCAGACTTAAAAGTATGAAAGATGTTAATTAATTGTAATATATTAATTAACTTGCTACTGCAGAAGATTAACAAGAACAAATGCCTTGGAGCCTTCTTCCCTTATATCAGTTCTGCACCTTTATATTTAATCCCTACATCCCCTTCTGACTTGCAGTGGAGTAAAAGGAAAATTGATTCTTTCTCTCCATTTAGTAATGACTAACATTATGACTGAATTTCTGTATTTGTAGAAATCTAATGCCTAAATTACAGATTGCTAACTTTATCAATCAAAAAACCTCTCCTCTTTTAACGGATATAATTGAAGTTAATACTTCCTCTGCAAGTGATTGAAGTAACAAACCAGAAAGCAAACAGTATCTGGTTGCTATTTCAGCTATGTTCTACGTAGCACCATATGATCGGAAGAGACTTCTTCTGACAGTTCCTTCTTTAAGAGTAGGATATGTTTGGTCAGATGGGATTTCCCTGTGTTCCTGGAAACCTCAAAAGCCTTGAAGTAAAGGCCAGGAACTGAGAAAAGCCCTTTCAAGAGGAAAATAATCAGGTATTTGGAAGAGTTAGTTGTGCCTCAAGACACCTTTATACATCTGTACCAGGATGGAGAATAGTTGCTCTGAACTAAGCAAAAAGAAAGAAGAATCTTGTATGCAAATGCAGGCCAGCCGTGACACATGGACCAGTGAAAGAAGAACGTTCAAATCAAATCCGAGGGTAGGTTGTACAAAGCTGTTAGTTTTCCTATTTTTGCAATTGAGCCTTCCTCTTCCCAGAGCAGCCTGCTGCAAAGTGCAGTCTGATGGAGAAGATAGAGCTTTTATTTTGGGATCCTTTCTGTCTTGCCCCCACCACCCCAGCACATTAGGACATCGTGTCTCTTCTGGGCCTCCCCTGTCACATAAATAAGGTCCTGGAAGCCCCAGCTCTGCTTATTCCCTTCCTGCCTTTCCAGAAAGCCAACAAAGGGGTGTTTCCCCACTTTTTTTTTTGGGGGGGGGAGAGGGAAGGGGAGGAAGTTTAGTGGTTAACTGCTACAGTGTGTGCTTTACTGTTTGTTAGTTTTGCTAATTGTATAAATTGTATAAATTAGCAACTAGCTATCTGACAGGAAATTGTGCAAGAATCCAACAGTGCAATGAAGGGGGGGGTTCTCTCTTTTTTTTTTTTTTTTTTCTTTTTTTTTTTAAGAAAGGCAAGCTAAGATCTCTGGATTTTCCTGAACTGCAGTAAGACAGAACTGCAAGAAAGTTTTTCTTTCCTGATCAAAGCGAAAGAAGTCATCTAATCTAAGGGACTGCTGCTTGCTCAGAAAATTCATTACTGAGATCCCACGTAAATCCTGTTAATTAAACCTATGCCATGCCCAAATGGGCTGTCATCTAGTCCCTCTGGAAGGTGAAAGGCTTATTGCTAAATCCTACCTGGGAGCTGCACTTGGAATATGATTACTGCATCCGCTAGTGTTAGCTGGTGATCAAGAAGCAGGCATGCCTCTTGTAATTAGTCGGGAGCACATGTATGCAGTGCAGGAAGCAAGACCCACACTGAGTTTTGGTAAGCCACGTGTGATCTGGATGTGGCCCACAGACCAAACTTCACATTCATAGTACTAGAGTGCAAAGGAGCTGACATCAAAAGCGACCATGCTTTTTGTACCACCAGACCAAAAAGTACGTTTAAGGAAACAAAATGTCAGACAGCACAGAAAGAGCGAACAGCTAATAGGACAGGCATTATCACAACTTCAAATTGTAGCAGAGAGCAGAGCCCCACTTTTTGAAAACTGGACTTGCATGAGCACAATCTGATTCCTTTTGGTGCTGCAATGTGAGAAACATCACTATACTCATGGCTCGGGTTTTTTCAAATGAATAAATATTAAAATCTGTGTCAAAGAAGGAAAGCAACCAAAAGCAAGCCTTGTTTCTTCCACAAATACCTGCAAAAAGAAACAGAAAAAGATTTCTGTGAAAGGAAGCACAAAACATGGAATAGATCAGAAGTAGGTGGAAAACCATAAAAGCTGAAGCAGCAGCTAAAGGAGGTGAAGTAAAAGATATTAGTGATTCAACAGCACTCATCCAAATAAATAGTAAATTTGTACTACTGTGGCACCTCTTACAGACAAACATGGAAAAACACGGACAGAAAAAGAACCACGAACAATAGCTGAGACTCTCGGGGCATGGTAAATAGGCTGGTCTCCAAGAATCTGTTGCCTTTCAGTAACTGCTTGCACTCAGCTAACCCCATCACATAGTAAGCAAAGAAATGAAAAAATGAAATTCAAGTAAAAGCCAGGGTAAAGCCCCAGGGAAAGTTCCAAGTGAAAATGCTGAAAGCTTGTAATGAGTCCTTTGATTTTTTACAAGTTTTACAGAGCTCCAGCAAAGCCTGGGACTGGGAAGAATGTTCTGACAAACTAGAATAAAATGCAGGTTCTCCCCTAGAAAAGAAGAAAAACATTTGAATTAACTTATAGCAAATGTTCAGCTGTGACAAATCTCAGTAACTTGAATCTGAATTATCAGAAAAAAGAGGGAAATATTCAGGACCCACGTTCAGAACACCTGGCATGGGAGTGCTTAATTAGATGGCTAGGACAAATATTAACACTCCTCCACTGACACCTAGGTGGGATTTTTGTGCTGCTATATAAATGATCAAAATTGGTACACAAAGGCTGCTATCTGTGTAAACTTCCAAAGTCTCATTTTGTGTGTAGAAAGCTAACTTGCTACTCATGTAGCTTTTCTGGGGCAGTCCAAGTGCTGTAGTCCAAGTGATTTACAAGCCCAGGTAGATACCTGAGAAGCTCCCCAGAGTAGGAATTTGACTATTTCCCTGTCTCCATGCCTGAGGTACATGATGAGGCATGTGCTCTGGGAGCAGAGCTGCGTAACACCTCAATCCTACAATGTCTGCTAAAAAACGTACATCAGTGATGTAAGAACAAAGCAGTTGCTCACCCCTTCTGAGGGCCATTATGCACCAGTCCTCAGCCCGCAGGTAAGCAATGCTGCTTGCTACTGATGCACTGAGTTTACCTTTGCATGCTTCCTTTAAGATGGCAGCATGCCAGCTGGTAAAATTGGTCTAACTTGAAGAAACTCTGCTTAGCCGGGGTGTTTACCAAAAATTGTCATCTAGTAAGAAAGACCAGGATTAAACTAGCTGATCCAGGATTAATCCTGAGGATCCTGAAAAAGAAACGTATTGTGGCCAGTGCAAGCTCAAAAATGTAGTATAACTTTTTCTGTGATGCAAGTTGCCATGAAATTCCTTCCCCAGATTTTCTAACTACTTTCACTTATTTCCTCAGGAAAGTTACAGCTTAATCAAAACCAAGGTCTACATGCTGGAGTTTTTATACTTTTATCTAGTTAAATGAAGTGTGCTTATACCAGTTTCCATCTATGTAACCAGAGAATGTTTTTCAAGTAATTGCTTAGTAACAAGCTGGAGCAAAGTGGGTGTTTTTTTTCTTTCTTAACAAAATGGAAGCAAATCCCAATGCAAATCTGGAACCGTTTGTGAAATGGAGTTTGCAGCAAGAAAAGGTCATAAGCTGATAATTGATTTTGCTGTGAAATAGAACAACGGTTAAAACATCATTGCTGTTCTCACAGCAAAGTTTTGATATAGCTCAAATAACGAATCTTGGAACAATATAATCTTCTGATATCTTTGAACTGAAACAAAATGTTTTATGTTGTTTTTTTTCAGTCAGGACTGCAGAAGCGAAACAAAATCTGGAGCCTTTATATCAGTGGGTTTGGATCCAAATTTGAACTTTGTGGCAAGGTATATTAGAAATAAGGCTTTCTTTCCTAAAAATATTTCTCTACACAATTTTTATTCCTTATTAATCACTTTTTACACTTTCACCAAGTTGGAAGCTTCATTTGTGAACTGCCTTTGTATGTTCTTTCTGTACCCTAGATAAAATATACTTCCTACCCTGGCAGAGGACAAGCTTGGTTTTTATTATATGTAATGTAGCAACAAGCCAAATGAGAAATTGTGTTCTGGAATACGGAGTGTTAAATTTCAGGCCTAACTCTTAACTTCAATCTGTAAGTAAATGGCATTTAGAAATAAGGTAGACCCTATTGGCAAGTCATTTATTGAAGCTTATTGGTATAATATAGCTGATTAAAAGCAATGAATCTGCAGACTTCCAAGGAGTACAGTGCAAGGTGATAAATGAGAAGCAGAATAATTGAAGTGCCATTTTTTAGTGTAGCTCTGCAACATCAATTTCTCTATTGTAGCCTTTGAACAAAGAGGTGCAGAAAGGGAGCTGAGACTGAAAGAACAGCAACTGTTATTCCACAAACAAGAAATGCTTTTACTTTTGTTTTTTGGACATGGATGGAAAAAAGGTGATATTAATTTTTCAAGATACTAATAGAATGCTTCAAATTGGCTTCTTATTTAATCCAGACTTCTTCTAGGGGGAGGCAGGTCAGAACACAGCCTCATCAACACTGAGAAAAGCACCAGTTATAAACTGATTTATTGCTGTAGCTTGACTCTGTGTCTGTCTTCGTCCATCTGTTTCAGTAAGTCATATAGTAGCTGAATTGCAGATAGGGCCAAGTAGTTTGAGAGGATTTTTGAACTTTGAAACTCTCTCAGGTGTAATCAGAAATTCCACCCTGTGTGGCAGCAGAATTACACAACAACAAAAAAATACTGTTGTTGACCTAAACCATTCATCCGCTGCAAATATGTTTAGCTGTTGGCTGTTTACAGTCAGACCTGAAATGAGCCAGAGCTCCATGCTGCATCAGCACAAACTGGGGCTTGATCATTCTCATCTGGCAACATAGGACCGTAAGTGGCCGTCCCTCTCTTGCCTGTGCCCTGGCGCCAGGTATCTGTAATGCAAGTTTGTGCCAGAGAACTTCCAAGCCCACTTCCAAAGGAAAGGCCACCCAACTGGGTTTTCTCAGGATGGAGACATCTGCTAAAGCTTCTCATTGCTCTGATGATTGTCACTGTAGGAGTCAAAAAACAGGAGGCTGATCTTGGAGGAAGATTTTCAAGGGATATCAGAATTAAATGCAGTGCTCGAAACCTGCTTTGCTGGGCTGTTCTGTCACTGTTGGGGCTCTGCATGTGTGTGCACATATATGTGTGTGTGCGTGCGTGTGTGTGCGTGGTGCCCAAAGTCAGTGAAACTTATCTCTCTGAGCAAGAGGAATGAGAATGGGAACACCAGTTGATATTGTCCTGCTTCTATAATGTCTGTGTGCATATGTGCATATATCACAGTGTCATCTGCCATCAGTTAAGGCCAAGGGGTTTGCTTTCTAAAAACGTTGTTGCTCCTTATGTTGTTTAAAGCTTTTTAAGTTTCCTCTCTTAATTTATTCAAGAATTTACTAATTATATATTGCAGTTGATATGTCTCAGCTTCCCACTGTGATTTGAGACATGAAGTAATAAGAAGGCGATATTTATTTACAGTATTTGTATGGATTGTCCTTACAATGTAAGGGTCTTTGGTCCCTGTTGTAAAGAAACGAGCTATGTGGAGAGATTTGCCTAGGACTTCAAAGGAAATCAACAGTGATCATTATTTCTCCTAGTCCTCTTATCAGCTCGGTTGATGAGTGTACTTAGAAATCACAAACACCAAGTCTTGCAGACACCTCAGGTGTAGCACTGTGAGCTTGAATTAGGCTTCTCCTTGATTTCACAGCAGTGAATCATCTTTGTGCAAACCAGAAACATCTGATTTAAAGCTGGGAAAGATAAACAGATTTGCAGCCACATAGTCAGTGGCAGAACTGGCAATAAAGCTTAGGAATCTTTGTATGTGAATTCAGAGCTTAAACGATTTTGTCATTTTTACTAGGTAAGTTTATTCCTACTGTTGAGTGTTCATCATAATGTTTGTCTATATCTCCTGTTGAAATGTAGTGTGCTATATAAGCCCATATAATGATAATGCATACCACTTTTATAAATACTTGTTACAAATGAGAGAGGATTATATAATGCATTAGTCTTCTGGGTGGATTGGAACAGATTAAGCTTTTCTGTAGAAAACCGTATTCTTCTTTCCCCAAATTCTATAACATTTTTAGAGCTGATGTCCAACTGCAGCCCAAACACACAGAATAAGTATCCAGAAATGCTAAGCCTGATCTTCTGTCTGAATGACAACCATCATTTTGCTTTCCACTGAGGAAAAAATGTTATAGACTTTTAGCAATGTAAATCAAGTGACTAATTACCAGTCTCTCTGATAATATACAAGACCCTTATGATCTTGAACTTGTTTGCAGTTTGTGAATCACTCACTACCTACTTTTATATTAGTATTTCTGTAAGTGGCAATTACAAACACTCAGGTAGACTGGAAAGTTGGTTCCTTTTTTAGTGCTTTTTAAAAGACTTTCCTTTTCTGCTCTGGAAGCAGAAAAAATAATATCTCTACTGATTTAGGGCACTGGATAATATGTTCCTCCACACCTTTAGCAAGATGATGAGGGGCAGTGAATTCACTAACACTGATTGATCACACACATACCCAACAATTGTGAACTGCTAATTAACCCTTTAGTAAGTGTTTATATTTGACACAACAAGCTGGCTATAGATACCACATGCTAAGAGCACAGAGATTCAATGCTAGTCTAGTGAGACCCTAATTAGCTAATTCACTTTATAAGTAAAAAGAAAAGAACATATAAGCATAACAATACCTGGCTGGCTATATTTGCAGTGTCAACTGTGAACAACCTTGAGAGGCTATCTTGCAAAGCATAAGCTTGCGTTGTGACCCAAGAAGTAATTAAGCACTATAAATAAAGCTATTATTACACCTCTGATATATAAAGAACGGGAAGCTAGTCACTTGGCAGCTGTGAATTCTTACCCAATTGGCAATGCAAACACTTTCTTTAACGGGGTTGCTCATTTTAGATTAATCTTCTATAAAGAGTCACAGTGCCATCTAGAGACTGCAGAGAGATTTTGAACAGCTTTCAAATCTGATTTTAGAGGAACAGAGAAGTCTTTGGATAGCATACTTATGTTTAATATACTACTGCTTGAGAACAGTGCTTCACTGAAAGAGTGTTTTCTTTGTTATTATTATTATTGTTACTCGATTTTGAATATGGAGCCATCACTTCCCTTTGTTTTGTGGGTTTTTTAATGTAAAGTGCAAAAATGCAAAGAAGACTTGCAACCAGAGAAAGGATGTGCAAGCAAACCCAACCCCTGAAATATTTTCACACCTGAATTGCAGCGGTTTAAAAACACATTGCAATTGTAGAGGGCCCTGTGCACTTGCAATACGATCCCTTTGAACTCCCAGGCTAATGTAGCTGGCATATGCTTTCCCCTGCTGTATGCATNGGGGGGGGGGAGGCTCAGACAGGAAGTGACTTGATTTTCTAGCCTTCTCAGTAAGAGTTATATCAGGAAACATGTCTGCTTGGTGTTGGCCAACATGCTGTTTTCAGGCACGTCGCTTCATAGCTATTCCAAGGAAGCGAATGCTGGAGGCAGACAGCAGAGCCAGGGACTGGGGGCCAATACTCCTGCTCCTTAATCTGCAGGAACAAATGCTTGGCAAAAGCCACTTGCCAGACAGATCGAGACAAACAATCTGGGATGAGCAACGGCGAACAGTAATACTTTTTTTTTTTTTTTAACTCAAGAGATTAATGTCCTGTAATGACAAGAAACTAATCTGACTTTGTTGAGGCCTGAGAATTGTCCGTTTAAATCATTTTGCCTGCAGCTGTGAAGGGAAGTCAGGACTCAGGCAGCAGCTTCAGGGGCGAGCTGCCAGTCCTGTGCTCTTTGCCCCGCTCAGTCTCTGTAAAGCTATTTCAAACCTGCGATGATAGCCCCCTCCCTCCCCAGTTTGTTACTTAACGCTAGATGTTTGAAGACATACGCATGGTTTTCTTTGGATGCCTTGCAAGTTTGAACTCGTTGGGGTTTTTTTGTTTTTTTTGGTAGAGTGTAAATGGAGATTGGCCAACTCAACAATAACTGTAAAATAGTGTGTGGGTTGCAGAAAAATCCAGGCAGGCAGCACTGGGCCTGTGATGGACCCTGGGTCTCCAGCGGGTGCATCCTGCACCTCTTGCAGAAAGCACTCCTCCCCTGGGGGAGGCGTTGCTGTTGCTCCTGTGAAGAGTGCGGTCAGGGCAGTTAGCTGTCACGGCCTGACCTCGCTGCTCAGTTTTGGTTTAGTGAAAATGTTCCTTTTGTCTTCTCTTTACCTCTTGCTGGCTACCACAGCTGGCCCAGGATTGCTGTCCTGCACAGAGAGCCACAGCCGGGGTCTCCTGGTGACCGCCACGCGCAGGAAGCCTCGATCCCTCCCGAGAGAGCTGGTAGCGCAGCTATGCTGGGGCCATTGGGGGTTTGGGAGCCGAAGGAAGCCCTTGGTAAGGGGCACACCTCTACTCTTCATTCACGCCGTCTCTGTGCAGCCCCGGGGTGCCACCCCCAGGCTGGCCCCAAGCAGCGCCGTGGGGGTGCCCGGCCCCTCTCTCATCTCCCTTCGCAGGACTAGGCTTAGGGTGGCAGGAAGCTCCCATTCCGTCTTCACATGGGTATAGATATAGGTGTTTTGCTTACAGGATACAGGCAGGAGGCCTCTTTGCTTCGTTGTTTTACATCCGCTACCTCGTTGGTGCCTTCTTAGTTTCTATACGTAATTTAGTCATTGTTCAAAATAAACAACTGGAGGAATTCTGTAACATTAAACAGAAATCTGGTATCATTCCCCCTACGAGAGGAATTTCTTGCATGTTTCTGAGTTTTAAAGTTTAACATTTGAGTACTTTCCTAAAGCCATTCAAGCAGCCAAAGTTTACCTGCTGTTTGCCCAGTGTTAAAGGTAATGGTAGTGTACTGTCTGTAACAAGCCGAGCAAGATGTTATTTTATGAAAGATCTTGAGGAAACCTATGGTGCTCCTTTTAGTTTGACAGGGCGATTTGTTGAATCACGTCAATGTGAAAAATCAGCATGACAGGCCTTCCTTATTTTTCAGTAGTCAAGACAATTCCAAGCTAAAACAAAATGCACAGCATGTAGCAAAGAGCTAGGGCTGTGGAGCTGAAGGGTCTAACTGGGCTCTCTTAGAGGTTGTACAAGAAACAAGATCTACTTGATAGCTTGCTGATAGCTCTGTTAAAAATAGCTTTTTAGTTTGAGACTAATGATCTTCAAATTTGCAAGGAGACCTGTATGTAAAAGCTGGTTTTGCTGTTAATCCAGATGGTCCACTTAGCTTTCTTAGCCCTTTCGACTGGATCTCTGGATAGGTTTGAAGTTTGCCGGTTCAGTTTATCAGGTTTTAAAGTTCATATCCAGTTTGCCTGCAGCCTAGATGGGGGAGCTGGGAGCCCAGCAGGGTAAACCGACCAGCAGGGCAGAGCCTTGCTGACCTGCACCCCGTCCTGCAGCCCCCAGTGAGTCGAGCCAGGCCAGGCTGTGGATGGTGGCCAGGGTCCCCATCAGAAATTGCGTAGTAAGGTGGTTGTGCCACTTTTTAATGCAGCACATCTCCATATGTAGGTTATAGCAGTCTTTATGTGTTATATATTCTTATCCTTTTCTCCTCTATAGGAGTTAAGTAAGCTTTATGGATAAACTCCTGGATTTCCAAAGGAAAATGGAAATTTTCATGCTGCTAATTTTCATTCCTGCTTCCATGTTCATAATTCATTTAACCAGTGCAACAGTTATTTTCAGAGGCACCAAGTCAGGGAATCGTTTCACACAGCTTTCATGCTGTGAGATGGAGCATTTGGGTTTGAATATTAATTTCATAGTAGCAACAGTAGCAGCAGGAGGCTTTATCTGCCAAAGGGAGTCAAAATGAATCAGAACTGAGAACTCCATCAGTAAGAGCTGGTGAGTTGTAGCCATGCTGCTGTAGTTTAAGTCCTTTTTTTCTCCTCCACTTTACAAATCAAATGGCAGAAAAAATGACCCTGCCTGTTTCAGTGGTTCAAAACCAAGCATGCTGTAATGCCCGTACTAAATGGTGACTGAGGGATATGTTCAAAAAAAAAAAAAAAAAAAAAGGTGCCCAAAAGAACAAGGGGGCATTAAGTAGCTTGTAGATCTCACAGAGCTGATTTTGGCCAAAGAGGTAAACTAGTTGATCTAGTTTCCTAAACAGTAATCTAATTCTTTGCAAAATAAACAAAAGCTAATAGAATAACAGGTAGGAGTTTGGGAGAATGCTCTTCWCCGAGAAGTGGAGGTGGCTTCCCAGGTAAATAGCATAAAAATACAGTTTTGCAGTTTAGTTCATGGATTATGCTTATATGAAAGTCATAGTTCTAACTCTTCATACTACTCTGTTGCATTACTTCATATATGATCAATGCCCGTTCATACGTCTTTAAATAAGGTATGGTTAAAGTGTCTTTTATATATGTTCCCCTTTATATTATTCTCTTCAGCATTTGATTCTGTTTTAAGGAAAGATTTGGGTTTTGTCCCACTCACCCACCCTTTTTCTCCTGGTTCCCTTCCTTTTTCCCCATCTGTGGCTCACCCTCCACCCTTCCCTTCACCTGTGGCTTACCTTATCCACTGATGTGTTGCATGATTGTAGCTTACTCTTTTAACTCAGCTGTTGCTCTTTCCATGGTTTGTGTCTTTCATTTTTAAGGACTCCTTCCATGATGTCACTTATGGTTCCTTCTGCATCCTCCTCATTACATGTTCCTTTTGCCTATCTCTAAGCTGATCAGATGCATTGTGTGGAATTCTCAATCCCATCCCTTTTACCTGGTGATTTGCTGTTTAAACTGTTCTTTCTAAAGTTTGTAAGAGCTGAGGAGCAATATTCCATCTTCATTCTTCTTAACCTGCCAGACCCTTCCAATATCATAAAGCACACGATTCTTGAAAGCTTTTTGTCCTTTAGTTTCAGTGATTCCATGTCTCCTGGGTTTCTTTTTACTCCTCAGAATACTTCTGTAGCACTTAACTTGAGTGAGTCTCTTCATTGCTTTCTAGCTTTTTTGAGGAATCCTAGCAAATTCTGACTGAGGTTTCTGTTTCTAACTTATTTTAGCTGCAGCCACAAAAGCATCTACAAGTTGTTAACAACTTGCTGACGATCTTCATAATTTAAACTTTTCTGTCTAAACTAAAATGCCTGATGTATTCTCTGGAATATCTGACCATCAATCCAGCCTTCCCTACAGCATTCCTTCCCTCATCTTCTCCATCACAGAGTGCAATAAAACGGACACCAGTGGGGCATCTCTAGGCTCCTATATTCAGACTTCACCTAAATTTTGCTAATTCTTTCTGTCTACCAACTCTGGGGCATGTCCTTTCCTACCCATCTTCACAGATAAGAACCTTTTCTTATCCTAGCTGTCCTTCCACAGTTTTTATCCTCTTTTGTACAAAAGTGCTCTACTTCTTTCACTTTCTACATATCTGCTACTGTTGGAGGTGAGATATATAGATGGTTTAAACCTAGGTGGATAGTTCTTAAGTTTTCTTTGCTTTTGACAAGTGCACTCTTGTTCTTCTGATATGTCCCACAAATTCTACTGTAGAGTCATGCAAACCTAATGTTTAGACCCCTTTCTTTCAGGATGTCTATGACTTTAGTTCTTGCTTTAGATTTAGCTCAGTCCAGCTGACACCCACAAGTAAAAGCCTGTATGGGGATTCATGGCTATTTGCCTTGCTTGAAGATATGCATTCAAGCCAAGGCTCTGTATGAACTTATCTTGTAAGCACAAGCATCAGCACACTAAGACAAGATTTTCTTCCAAAGAGGCAAGCTATAGTTGCCAGGTATGCAGTGGTCTGGTCAGGACAGGGGCAATTTGCTGACTAGGAGAATATAAATAAGAGTAAACAGTACTGTTTCCACTAAGAACCTCAATTTCAGTTCTCAGTGGAAACTGGGAAGGGAGAAGGCAGGACAGGATGTCACTGTTGAAGGATGACAGACCACTAGACAGTCAGACTCTTGTGTTCAGATAGTAAGGCAGAAGCTACAAAAGAGACTTTTATAGTGAAGTTATTTGGGGCAAAATATGTAGCGGGAGTATAGAGACGCGATCAACTGTAAATGTGTTCTGTCACCTCTCACAGTTTTAGTTGCACCTTTCTTAACAGGAAGGCAGTACATTTAGGACACTGTGATGTGAACTGAGTTCTTACTTCATTTCATGAACTGTTTTGTGAGTGATTGAGACCCTTGATTGCAAATGTCTAAGTCAAGAGCTGATTATTCAGTTAACATAAATAAGGACCATCAAGCGGGGGGAGGGAGTTGCTTTTGTGAAAATGAAGCTGGAGACTGTGCTTTCTGGGTCTTGAAGGCTATGTTGTCACACTAGTTTAGATTGCTAAAAATAGGTCTAAGGGTACTTATTACAAAGATCTGAGCTATTTAGGATGGATTGAATGAACTTCAAGGAATCATTTTTCTGGTGGAAATGGGGTTTCACTAAAGTCTAAAACAGGAATTTTGGTGGATTTTTTTACTGCTTAAATCTGTAACACCTGGATGTGTTTCAGGTCAGGCTGATTTGCTTCTCTGCCTTTGCTGCACAGCTGAAGTGCTCCAGTGTAGGCGGGATTCCCCATCCCTCGAGTGTCTGTTCTCCCCTGGCTGGCCTAAGTCTCTCAGGAGGCCCCATGGTCTTTTTGAGGGACCAGTCTACGCCACCAGTTTCTTCAGTTTAAAACCATTGAAAACTCTTATGTCAATGAAAAAACATTTTTCTCCTCTCTCAGTTTTTCTGTTTTTTGGGCTTTTTTTTTTTTTTTTTTTGCAAAAAGTGTATTAACCTAAATGCAAAAATTGGAAATATAATTTCAGGGAGAAATTGAATACGGGTCATTGAGAACCCTTACCACTGGGCTGCTAGGTAAAAAGGAAAATGCTATTTTATGACTCTATCTTGCAACTGAATTTTTGAGCAAAATTCTGCATAGTTTCTGGACAAACAAAACTACATATGCTTATACATATTCATATATTTTACAGTTGTGTAACTTTTTTTAATTACTTGATTCTATAATTTTTAATTCTAATTTTAGCAAAGAGAAGTTTTCATTTTGAATCACAGAATCGCTGAGGTTGGAAGGGACCTCTGGAGATCATCTAGTCCAACCCCCCTGCTCAAGCAGACTCACCCAGAGCACGTTGCACAGGATAGTGCGTCCAGGCGGMTTTTGAATATCTCCAGAGAAGGAGACTCCACAACCTCTCTGGGCAACCTGTTCCAGTGCTCTGTCACCCTCACAGTGAAAAAGTTTTTCCTCATGTTCAGATGGAATTGTCTGTGTTTCAGTTTGCGCCCATTGCCTCGCGTCCTGTCGCTGGCCACCACTGAAAAGAGTCTGGTCCCAAAGGAGGATCACTTTCAATTAACTTGTATTTTAAAAATCAGACAATCTGTAAAGAGGGTTATAAATCGAGCTTTTCATCCTTTTACTTTTTCATCCATTTACATTTGACTGGCAAGCAACTGTAAAAAGCAAACATAAAAATTCTGGAGCCTTGCGAATTATTATTGCTCTAACTGCAATCCATAAGTAATAGATACACCAGTCACATATTCTTCTTGAATTTACACCATAACTATTTCCTTTCGGTCTCAAATAAGTGTTGCCCATCAATAAATACCACACACACGCACAAAAAAAACTTTGCAGACCTCAGGTACAGTACACTGTCAAAGCACAAACTGGTGTAGAGCTGTCTACATCATGCTACAGTTGTGAATATGGCAAAATTAAATGTAATTTTGTTACTAGAGCACCAGCTTTTATAGGTTCACTTTGTACAGCAAGTGAGAGTATTTTGACTGCCTATAAACATAACTCAACAAGAACTCAAATTTGCAGGAGACTTGGCTAGAACTCAGCTTTCTTTCTGTTTTCATATCTTGTGTCATCTGTGTGTTATCTGGTCAAGCTACAAATGGCCCTTCAGCTTCCTGTTTTATTCACAACTTTGGCAGTTTTCAAGTGCACTGGCTTTCTTTCAAGCTTCTTTTGACTGCATCTTTGATCGGGGTTAAACACACACCTAGATCATTCTCTGACCGCTCAACTTCTCACGTTGTCAGTCAACCTAGTGCTTCCTCAGCTTTCCCTTTCTTACAAGGATCATTATTAAGAGCTTTGCTGTGTTAGAGCTGCAGCCTGTATAGGTAGTAGAATCAAAGCTCAAAATGTTCTTGATGTATTGAGGTGTTACTACAAAAATTTCCCATTAAGTTTTATACTAACAGAAGGAAAAACTGAACATGATAAAGGCAGCAGTATGGCAGAAATGAATTAGAGTTAGTCAACCATGATGTGCCCCATTAATGGCTGTTCTATGTAATGAATAGTAGCTAACTATTTTGCTCTCCCAGTCAAAAGACTTGCTCAGTTATAGGCATCAAATTTAGAGATGTAGTAGCTAAATACACATGTGGTCAGAGAAGAGCAAAGAGAACAAATTCAGGGTTAGAAAGCATGACTTGCAAGGATGGGCTGAAGGAAGTGATGGTATTTAGTTAAGAAAAGAGAAGACTGACTGGAGGATATAAGTGTTTTTAAATGTAAGAGATTGCTAGGGAGGGATAATTTGGTTGTTTTTTTCCATATGGAGCTGAGAGTAGGCCAAGAGGCACTCTCGCAGGAAAAATAACTTAGCTTTTTCCCCTTTGTCTAACATCTAAAAGGCTGGTTAATCACTGTGGGAGGCTGCCTAGGGACTCTGAAATCTCTTTCAGTGGATGATGGAAAAACCCCTAGTCCTATTTTGAAGCAGAGTGAAATGACTTTAAGAGCAGATTCGCAACAGCCACAGATTGGTTTGATGTAGCTAAAATTTGACTGACAATGCCCACAGCCTCAGCTGGGCATGACTGCCTCAATTGCTCAAGCCCCATTACAGGCACTGAGGAACCCAGCTGGCTGTGCCTCTCTCGCACCTTTCCCTGCCCTCTGACAAGACAGTCCATACAGCGGATTGCCATATTCACAACTCAGCATAGTACTGTTTTGGGACATCACTGCCATTATCTTCCTGGGCCATTTGTCACAAATTGCACAGAGCTTGGAACAGTTCTCAGTCTTTTGCCTCTGCAACAAAAAGCTCCTAATGTCACAAACAGTCCTCAGCATAAATTAGAGTAGCTTCAAACTATATCACTGTAAGCACAGCCAATTTGAGAACTAGCTGTAGGCAAGAAATGAGAACAAGCTCGCCCACTGCGATTTTTGCTGGCCAGGAATCCAACGACTTCCTAGAAAGGACTCCTCCGCCCTGAGCAGAAGCCCAGGCTCTAGTCTGGATGCACAGAAGTTATTACGCCAAGCAGTATCCTGAATTTGCTGAGAAAGACTCTGCTCCTGTCATGCAGGTAACACCCCTTTCAGTTTTCTCCTATTCAAACGAGACCCTCTCAGACAGTCTAGAAAATTTTGTTAGTGAACAGGGGTGAGGAAACCCAAGTGTTGCTCTCTTTGTGTGTTTCCCTGGCCCATAAACTGAAATATGCACAGATTTCATTACAGTTAATATCTTCAGCTCTTATTGCTGACCACTCCTCAGACTCAGCTGGGGTGGTAGCCTGGTTACGCAGGGTTGTGTAAGCCAGAAATACTCGTTAAATTTGTTAAGCCAGAAGTACTTGTTAGGAAAATACTTGGCCTGAGTTTACAGCTAAATTTGGCCCAGGGAGATATGCTGTTACAGGACCCCTGCACGCACTGTAAAGATTCAGTGTTGTGTGGTGGCTGACAAGAACATCTCCCTCTGGCTTCAGCTTCCATCAGCGTGTATCCTAGGCTGTAGCCTGAAAGTCCTGTCTTGTCTTTGCCTGAGCCTTGCATTTTTGTCCTGGACTAGCCCACCAGTGCCAGAGCAAAGCATATATATATGTATACGTGCAAGATACAATGCAGAGTATCTACATCTGGTCAGTGAAGCATGTTTGTGGTTTAGGCAGTGATAGATCAGATGGTGTGTATATAACCTCTCTTTCTCCATCCCAGACTTTTCTGTTGTACGTTTCTATGATTTTTCCTTCTAAGCCAGCCTCCTAATCTCAGATCTGCTTGAATTCTACGGATGAGTATCATAATGTAAAAGGATCATACTGGAAACCTCAAAAGGAACAGAAAATATATGAATAAGCTCAACCTCAGCACAACACTTCCCTCTCCATCTAATTACGCTTCCTAATAGCAAAGATTTTTGAAACAATGTTCTTAGATTAACCAGAGCAAAGCTTTAATCTTGCCATGTCAAACACATCATTGCCCCTGCCTCCAACCAAAAGAAGTACATCAGAAATGGGACCATGCTCCCGAACAAATTGAGTGTATTGCACAAAGTAGACCACCTGACTAGTGGCAAAGGAAATTCCTTCCCTTCCTAACAGGAACCTACTGTGATGATTGCAAAATCTGAGTTGTCTTTAAAGTTTAACAAAGCTGATTATGCAACTGCATGCCACTAAGAAAATCTTGTGGTCCCAGATTCTGACTCTGTGCTGTGCTTAAATGGAATTTCTTTTTCTCCTGGAAATCAAAACTGAAGTGTTTCTAAAAAGGACAGCAGAAAATGCTCATTTCTGTGGTGGGGAATAGCTAAATAGGTGCATAAATATAGTGAGAAACGCAAACCATCCTCAGAAGAGAGAGCTGTTGTGTTCATTGTACTTCCTCTTGAAAAGAAGTTTGTGGTTTCACCTTCAATTTTCTGCATGCAGGGCAGAAACTAATTCTCTAACAAGCAGGTTTAGGAGTCGGCTTCCTTAGACACTATGGGATTAATTCATCACCATCTAGTGCCACTTCAGGTGCCGTAGGTATTCTGACTGCTCTCTAGCTGCCACTCCAGAAGGGCACAGGTGTCCCCATGTAAGTCCAGTGTCATATCTGCCAGCGCTGTGTGGCTATCTATCTCAGATGTCCTAGGATGTCTACAATGGCACCAGGAACTCTTTTAGGCACACAAATCCCACTCACAGAATTTTAGAGATGATTTGGTTCAGGTGGCTTCAGGCTTGGAAACCAAGAAGACTGAGCAGAATATCATCAATATAAGCATCCACAGTTGAATACCAAGCTCAAAATTTGTCATTTTCATCTGTGTAAGTACCGTTGCTCTGATACTGTGCGATATCGGTACTGTATTGAATGCTTCCCAGATCTTGAAATAAGCAAGGAGATTACATGTATCAGTGATCATGGCTGATTGCTACTATCTTTCACTACATTCAGTTATTTATTACCAAGTCTACTAATCATTGGTGTTCATTCCAGTGCCTTTTATTTATACTAATGCCTTCTCTCAGTTTTGACTGGTTTGCTGTCCTTATTTCATTCTTCTTAAAAGCTTTCTCTATTCAGAGTACTGAACTATTTTACTACAGGCTAACTCCTTTCTCCCTCTAACCTGAGTCTTCCCTCTTCAAATGTTTCTTCTTAATATTCTCAAACTCCTGTCCACTTATTCCCTTCTATTTTTAGTCCTACAAACACTATAGAAATGAAAATGAAAATACTTTTCATTAAGTTCCTGATAACCCTTAGCCATTATACTACTACACTATTAGCCCTTCCCTCCACTGAAGTGCCCAACTGCTGTTCCAAAATTTCTCATCCTGCTGTGCCTCTTGAAATCATTGCAAGGTCTCTCTGATAAATTCATTCTCATCAAAGTCCCTTGATTTAACCTCTCCTTTATATTCCAATTCTACTTCAGCATCTTTTCACTTTTTTTGAGGTCCATTGCTTCTCCCCTTTCAATGGTTTTTCAGGATCCTTCCCATTGCTGTTTCATTCCCTGCATTTCTGTCCCTCCCACCCCCCACCAGGTTTTTGCT
This sequence comes from Apteryx rowi, assembly GCF_003343035.1. NCBI lineage: Eukaryota > Metazoa > Chordata > Aves > Apterygiformes > Apterygidae > Apteryx > Apteryx rowi. Next base: position 1,482,643 of record NW_020447708.1, read on the forward strand.
GCTGCTGCTGCTGCTCCCCACAGAATCAGCTTTCCACACGTTCTCTTCCTATTGCACTTCCTGCCACTGGTGAGTTTCCTCCACCCAAATCCTCCTCTCCACTTCCCCTTGTCAAATGTCCTCTGCTTGGGTCTTGGTGTAGTCCCAAATCTCATCATATCTTTCCTGAAGCTACTTCAAAGCTTCTGAGCAGCACAGACAAAACTGAAATGTGCTGACTTAAGGATTGGCTGCCAATATTGCATCTGCCATGGGAAGGAAAAGGCAAGGGCAGAGCAYGGATGAACTTACTGCTCCTAATATTGCTGAGGAGGAAGGTGGTCAGGCTGTAGATGGTGGCTGCTGCTGAAAGGAACCCCCAACCCTCATTTCTCTTGAAGTACTTTCTCATGGGTTTCTTGTCATCAGAGGAGCACTCTACTAAATAGTCAGGAGATGATACTTGGCTGCCATTTCCATTTGCATAAATTTGAGATTTAAGCCTGCAAGATCTACTGAATTTGCTTCTATTTTGTTTCTGTTCCCAGCTAATGGGGTCTTCAGAGAAAACTGTGAAGAACATGTAGTCATTACATTCCTGAAAGACAAGTTTGCTGCTGTTTTCTATATGCTTTCCTTTCAATTTGGAGGAGAGAGAGCTTGCCTGAAGCAGGGCAGCATTAAGCAGCTGCTGCTGTTCCGTCTCAGAGCTGGGCTTCTGGCTGAGTCACTCACCTTAAACTGCCTCACAGAAACTTTTTATTTATAAGAGGTATAGACAAAAGCCCCAAACAGTTTTTATCATCTGTAGGAAAATACAGCTGTATTTGAACATGAAGAATCTTTACCACATGCTGTTAAGAACACTTGCAAGGTGAGGAGGGATCATTTTCTCCCCACTCTTGCTATCCCTTTGGAGGTGGGGAGTTGTTTTATTGGTAATCTATGAATACTGCTGGTAATTTATGGTAATCTGTTATTACTACAGTGCAAATCAGCTTTCGCTTCCCTTCAGACCTGCCATTTCTAGGAGTTTCTCTTTTAGATGAATCTTTTTTCTAGCTCCCGAAGTTCTTTGTCACAAAGCCATATCTATTTGCTTTATACCTGATTTATCTAAGATGTCATCTGAATACGCTGTTAGTATGATACAAGATTAACTTGCAATTAAAAGCACATATGTTAATATATGATTTTTGTGTGTAGGAAGTTGTCAGGGTAAGATACATGCAAGTTACAGCTAGATGTGCAACCTAAATATAGCCATCCTTGCTGGCTAGTGTTATGCTGCTGCTTTTAATTTAGTGATTATTTACATGCTTTCTTCCACAGGATGTTTTTCCCACTCTGTGGCCAGGATGCCAGTGGTCACAGTGTCTCACACTTCATTTCTGTACTATAATTCTTGTGTAGTTATACACCTTTGCTGAACTCTGTTTAAAGAGAGAATTGCAAAGTCTTTTTTGGAACTTTCTATAGTTTCATCACTAGACTGTTCAGGACATTGCAAACATTCATTTTATTTTTCTAAAATTCATCTCTTAATTCTAAACAAAAAATATAGAGTTCCTGTAAACCATTTCCTCCTCCCCTATACAACCTTAATTTGTTCATGTAGCACAGTCCAGGCTGTAGCTTAAGTGAGGCAGATTTCATATGGAAAAATAATACAGTCATATAATTGACTTTCTTGACCATCGCAGCAGATCCTTTATTATATTGCATTTTCACAAAGGGAGGAGAATTAAGATTTTACTGGCAGCATGCTACAACTCTGGCATTCCCTAACTGCTGAGTACTTGCCATTGCAGGTTTAGTGGAGCTTTTCCTAAATGGGGAAGGATTTGTGAAAAAGAAGGCAAAAGATACCCAAATATAATCTTTTGGCATTTCCTTGGCTTCTGTGTGGATCATCAGCAAGACTGGTTCCTGGAGTGGCACCACATCAGCCCAGTGTCCCTGGAACTAATGGGGTAAGCAGCAACAGTGGTGCCAGATGTCACCATCTGGGTGAACTGAATTTGCAGGGGGTCATTGGCCTTGGGCCGGGGGATGTCACTGGCACTGTTTGGCAGCAGGGAAATCATGAAACTTCATGACGACTTTGTAGTTCAGGGAGATTTGGTTCTAGGTATCAGAGCTGGGAGGTTAAGGTGCAAACAGCAGGTTTTGAAATCAGGAAGACCCATGCCAATGCTCATGATGCTGGTCTTCGTTTTGGCCTCAGAAGTGAGCTGTACTGCAGCGGTCCCAAATCCATCCCCCCTCTTTTGAGGACTCTGTCTCTCCTGCCATCTCTGCCCCTGTCTTTTTCCTCCGGAACCCTAACCCCAATCACTCTGCTCTATCAGTGCTTGTTTTCTTTTCAATTTCACCATCCGATTCACAGCTTACCCCACATCTTTAGATCCTCCCTCAGTTTCCTTCCCTTCACAAACACTGCCCAGCCCAGTTCTTATCTCCTGCTTCCCTATGTCTGCATGCTCCTCTTCTGATCCTCCACTTCCAACAGGGAAAGTTTTAAATGGCTGGGAGAGCATCTCCCTTGAAGGGAGTTGGACAGCATTTCCTCCATCAGGGAGCAACAGTTTTACACATGGTTGTATCTGGCCTTCTTGAACTGACAGTATTTTCCCAGGGGTGGCAAAAGGCACTATCTGATCCCCTTCTCCTTCCTGCTACATTTTCACATCATGGCACAGAGACAACAGACTTCTTGATAAAATAACTGTACTTTAAAAATAAAGGGGGGGGGGAGAATGCCCTGTTTTGAAAAATCTCATTCTCAAATATTGCTGACTAACTTTTGCTGAAACTTGAAAAATAAGTAAATCTATTCTCCCCCTCCCTACCCCCATAAAAAACCCTGTGTTAGAAGGTGAACCTGACAAGAAAAGGAATGAAACAAGTGGCATTTTTTTCAAATTAATGATCAAGATCCCTATGTGTAAGACTTTGAGCAACTTTAAATGTCAACGCTGTTGTTACAATGTGAAAAAAGACTCTTCCTTTCTGATGTGGACTCTGACCAGTGGAGGCAACCATTTCCCCTTTCCTTCCTTATCTGCATTCACAAGCTTTTAGTACAGACTGTTAGCTGACTGTCTTACAGAAAGGTCAGTAATAACAACATAGATGAACTCATGTATGTACTTAGCACCTCCACCTTCAATTATCTCTAGATACCTGCATTTGGAGTAAGTCTTCTAATGCCAGGCTTCTGACCTGGAATTGGTTTGAAAGACAAGAGACTTTGGTTTAATTTGTCCATGGAGTTCCCATTTTTTCATGGAAAGATAACAAGAAGAACTTGTGAAGAACTGCTGACCAAGAAAGGAAAGAATGGTAGCTATTTAATACGAGAGAGTGAAAGCATAGCAGGAGCCTTGTGTCTGTGTGTTTTGTAAGTACTCTAATATTAAACTTTTTAATAAGTTTTAAAATAGATGCAAAGACAAGATTTCAACTTTCCTACCATTGACAGTTCTTCCCCAGTATTAAAAGATTCAAAATATGTGTGCATGTGTTTTCCATCAATGCTGGTTGCCTTAGGCTTTCTTTATAGTTTGTAGTGGAGGATGGTGTTTGCAAAAGACAATTTATAAAACAGAGGATGGATGAATCGTTCTCTGCTGATGCTGGTGTCTCTCCGCAGACAATAAAGGGAGCCCAGAGAAAATAGCTTAGCCTGACAAAATACGGTGATAAGAACCTCACTCAAAGCTGACAGTTATTGCATCCATAATAATGAGTAAGTAGCATTTTAGCGCTATTTAGGCACTAAAAACACCTCGTGGTAAGATATGAAACAGTTCCTTCTCCATGTGCTTTATGACTGTTTAATGAAAGGTTGGCCTTGTGCTTGTATGGAAGTTTATCTGTAGCAAGAAGATAAATTGAGACAGAAAGCTATAACGTCCTGTCCAAATTCATTTGACAAGTCTGTGAACAAGCCGAGCATAGAAAATTACTACTTATAATCCTTAATTTTAATCACTGAGGTTAAAATTTTGTTTTTCTTGTCCTATAGGGAATAGCACTTTTACTTTCCTTCCAAGATGCCTGTTTTACACTTTTCATATATAATAGATCTGTTCCTAATGTGTTCAAAGTTTATAAAACAGTAAGTCTGTTCTGAGTCATTTTTTGTCTGACCACATGATGTTTCACACTCTTCTTGAGGGTGCTTGTGTTTGAGCTTGACATGAAAGTTTTTTAACACTCACGTCTAATTAGTTCAAAAATATCAGGAAATGTTCTGTATCAATAATCAAAACATCATGGCTTTTGGTGCAAATCAGAAGAGAAGGGAGAAAAAGGGAGGGAGAAATGCTGTGCTATGGGTTTGTGGACAGAAGAAAGGAGAACTACGGTATGAGAGGGAAATAGAGCGAAAAGGAGAGAAGTAGCAAGTGGGGACAAACAGACCCTGTGGGGCATGGAGAAGAAAGGAAAATATTTGTCCCTGACATGGGAGGAAGGCTACTGGCCTCTTATGAAATAGTGGTTGATGAGGAATTGAAGGGATACTTAGGTGTGTGTAATGAGTTTGAACTACTTAAACAACAGAGGGCACATCCGCACAGTATGTTGTGAGCAGATGCAAGGCTGCTCTGGCTACACTCTGTGCTAACATAAAGCTTAAGCTTGGTGCCGCACTATGGCAGGTGCTTGCTTGCTTGCTTGCTTGTTTGCTTGCTTTTTTTCATTCTTGCTTGCTTATTTGCTTTTTTTTTGGCAAAGCAGAACGGCCATGTGGTAGCTTGCAGACGTGTTTATCTGTCTACAATGTTCTGGGCAGACATACGGAAAAGCATACGACTTCCAGTTTGACTCCTGCTAGCCTCTGTGGGTTTTCAGTGTTATGAGGAGGCAGTGTATTTGACTTTAGCTTGTGCATTAACAAATGTTTTAGTTAAACTGTAGAGATAGAAGCAATGGTATAACAATTTTTGAAGTAGAGGTACATGTTAGCACTGTTTACAGCGTGAAAAGACGGTCTGATGGTTACCAGAACCCAGTTTGGAGTCTGAGGGTGGGCTAAGCTGTGACTCCCCTTTCTTCACCACTGATGGAGATTCTGCAGTTTGATGATACATGTGTCACCCCTTTGCCTGCAGTTTATTCCCATGCTGAGATTTTCACAAAGTGGTTTCCAGTGTAGTGAAGCAACTCTGCTGATGGTGAGCAAGGACTTAAGCATCCTACGGGAGCAAGAACTCTCTTCTGTCTTTTACACGACACCTCACAGTGGAGTCCTAGACTCTTCCTTTGTGTTTTCTTACTATCTCAGAACAAGTAATACAAATTCTCAGTGACATCCAGCCCTCTTCTAGGTGTATAAACCTGAAGCATTTTCATTGCTCTGCCTTACCAGGACTATTTTATTGCAGCTGTAGTAGTACAGAATGTAGCACAGGAGACGCACCTAAGAAACTGGAGAAATGCTCAGGCAGTTAGCTGATGTGGAGGTCCATAAGCTAGCTGAATATGGTTGACCAGCATCTGCGCTAAGCAAAGTGCAATGGCTGCAGACTGAACACAGCACTCTTAGCTATGTCTACCATACCTGTCCTAACTCTTCAGGGCAAAAAAAGAGAGCCGTGCATTTGGGCCAAAGTTAAACAGGTCTGAACAGTGGTGTACAGAGGATTAGATCTGAGGTAGGTATGATAAAGGAATATTTGGGTTTCTGAGGCTTAAGGAAAAAACACATATAATTAATTTTAGCAAATAGTCAAATAAACATATGACTAATAGAATCTGAAGTATTTTGAAGGCTCTAATACATGAATAAAATGGAAAAATGAAGGCACACTCAAAGTTCAAAATGACCTTATTTCATGGCAGTCTTGAAAAACAATTATAAAATGTCTTTTGGTACAGTTTGTATGCTCTTAGTGGAAAATATCTGTTTGGATACATTTAAAGAGCTGGTGAGTGTTCATTTTTGTTAAATTAGGCTGTAAAGTTGACATTGACTTTGCTTTGTAAGTGTCCCACTGAGTAATTAAATTTCCAGGTATTTTCTAACATAGCTATTTTTACAAGTGAAGTTCTGGTATGTAATTGATGGTATTTAGCATTAGGCATTCCTTGAGATTTGTTTCTTCAGCTTCAGTCTTTCACTGTATTGCAGTTTGCTGTAAAAACCAACCAAACAAACAAGAATCAAACCTTACTGTCAGGTACAGCTGTAACAGTCTATGGTAGCTGCAGTAGTCTGAGAGCCGATAAAAAGCATAATGTATGAAACTGTTTTTCACAGCTTTCAAGAACTCATCTACACTTATCGTATCTTCAGGGAACACCAAGGGTATTTTAGAATACAGGTAAGTAACTCTCATTTCATCTATAAAGATCGTGCTAAAAAACATTTTCCTGGTTAAAAATAAATAAATATACATGAACACATTACCATAGAAAATATTTCCAAGTTTGATTTTTACCCTACTCAATTCTTGACTATTTAATGTCATACTTATTGTTGCATACGAGCTCAGAAGTAACTATTATCTCTGCATAAATCCCTTATAACCTTATTTGTTGACCAAGTATTTTCTGGTTTGACCATTTCTTTTTGATACCACTGAAAACAGCTATCCCTTTCATTACCTGCTCCTTTATCTAATCGGCTTTTTTTTGGGGGGAAAGCTCTGCCACTGCACCCAACATCTTGTAGGGGCTTCTGAATATTGGAATGATCTTTTTGATTAAAACATCTATCTATAGATCTGTGTGATTCTGAGGCAACTGAAGTGACAACCCCAAATAATGCTGCTCGTTGCTGGAATAAGCATCAGAGTAGACTCCATCAGTCAAATCCCTACACAAACAAAGCTTTAATCTAGAGGCAAGGTGAGAGGATACTTCAAAATGCTGGATCACTCCTTTGCTTGTAGTAGGATAGCCAACAGGACTGTCAACAATTAAGTAGCATTTAAGTGGAATGAGGCCACCAAACTCACTTCATAAACAAGACACCAAGCTGTCATACAGTGGTAACTCTTGTTTATTAATGCTTTGGACTGAACATGAAAAGCATCATTTTCCATGAATAATTGAATGATTTATTGACAAAAAATAACCTATTTTGGATTATAGACACTCTTCTGGATTTTGCTGCTGTGCCTTTCAGCAGCTAATAACTCAAACACTTTCAGTTTTTTCATAAACCAGTTATCCTTACAGGGTTCTGCCAAGAATATGAGAGAAAGCTCTGTTCTTCAAGATTTTAAAGCCAGATTGTTTTGGCTTACCAAAATAATATCTTGAAATAATATATTGATGGGGTAGGGGGCATTGTTTGTTTTTTCAGGGCAGACACAGCCATGAACTTTCTAGAGGCTGCGGCATCCAGTCTATGCAGAGCCGAATGGAAGATAAAGGATGCATAAAAACAACGACAACAGAAATTTCTTGTGCCAGATAGCAAATGAAGTGAAACCAAATCCCTGTTCACTTTTAATGACTAGTATTGGAAGTAGGACCCTCACTGCAATACGAGCTGATTAATGTGCTTATTGTCCGTCACTGTCCTAAAGTATCAGTGTTGCGAGAACCTCTGTACAGATTACTCAAGATATGCCCTGTGGAGGCAGTTTAGTGTGGCTCTGTAAAACCACGTTAAAAAGCAGTTTTGTAAAACCTTTGGTTTCCTCTTGTCTCATAGTTGTTTGAAATCAGTATTTTAAGTGGGAATTAAATGTATTATCTCCAAACTCATGTTCTAAAATGGGAAGGAAGCTTGTAATGTTTTCACCCTTTTAAACTCCGCTGTAATGGACTGCTTCAGTGCATATCTGAGTCAATAGTTTAAGCTGATGTACTACTTAAAATATTTGCAACCATAAGGAAGAAATAGTCACAAGACTGATAACACATACCATACTGCCTAGAACTGGYGGTGGTGGATGGGTATCCGATATCCTCTGCAGGAAAAAAAAAATAGCTTGAATTGCATGGAACAGTTTGGGGAAAGACAGTTTGAGGGACTCAGACCTAGGCTTGCAAAAGAAACTTTGGTCAGCTCATTGATATCAGATAGAGATATGATTCCTAACAACTTTGTATTGTTTAAGGCTCCAGAATACATATCGAACCTATTTTAATTACCCTCATCAACATTTGAGTATTTTAAGGAAGGAGTCTTTTTTTTTTTTTTTTTTTTTTTTTTTT
>NW_020447708.1:1490825-1492842 GCF_003343035.1 Apteryx rowi
GTGGTTTACCAGGACAGCAACATCAGAAAACCTTTCTGTGGCACAGACCAAGTCTTGAAGGACAGATGCAGGAAATGAGACATTTACCTGGGCATCATGAGTTCCCTGGCTTCTGGAAAGACAGCAAGTGGTTCTGTTCTTTTGCAACTTAAGAGAAAAACAAGTTTGTCTTGTGATGAAGGGTGAAATTCTCCAAGACATGGACTGCAGTTGACCAAAATCTCTCTCTGATGTTTGAACTGATAAATAAAAAGAATTGTGCTTTAAGTAGGTGGTTAGTCCTAGATCCCTGGTCAGGGATTCCTGAAGGGAGGAACCGAGAGCATCTGAGATGCAGCCAGGCCTGCAAAGCAATAAGGGGTTGGTTACAGACAGTGGTTAGAGGACTGAAGGAGGTAAAATTTGTTCCTGCTAGAGTGTGAAGCTTGTGATCCCAGTGAAGGCAGGGAGCATTAAACAGCTTCCTCCTGGCTGCAGTGCGCTTGGACTGGGATGGTGAGGGAGGTTACACTTAGTGCCATAACCACACCACCAAATGGGTGTCCCTACTGTTTTAAGAGTAGTACAACATTCCATCAACAAATCTGCTTAGAAAACAGTCCCTTGGTAAATGATAAGCTATGTACAGTTCCTCTCACTTAGGAGACCTCCTGTGAAATACAACTGCAAACAAACTTTCTTCTTCCATCCTCACAGACTTCTGAAGGTGTTCCAGAGAGGACCTTCAGAACTTTAAAGGATTTAATATACACCTACGAAAAGCCAAACCAAGGACTAGTAACAAACCTTCGCTACCCAGTCAAGAAACGGAAGCCCCCACAAAGAAGCTCGAGGTTCAAGTCAGCCACAGATGATGTTTATGATGGTGAGAAATATAGTTTGGTCTCTGTCTTTTTTTTAGAGGTCTGTGGTGAACAGTTATAAATCCTCTGAGCACAGCTTTCATGGACAAAAGTTCAACATCCTTTCTTCTCTCTTCCTTCAGCTTCCTCTTTTATCAGTCCTCACAGGTTCTATATTGATTCATATGTCAGAGTAGGAGAATAGTTGTAAACTGAGCCTTTCTGAGACTGCTAATAAAGCTTACAGCTAGTGTCATGGTACTAAAGCTCCTGGAACAGGTGCCAGCACCGCAGAAAGCTGGTACATGGAAACTGATTGAAAACAATGTTACTTGGTAAAAAGAGAGACAGGGAAAAGAGAGGTTCAGCCAAACTTGCATAGGGGAAAGAGTTAAATACAGGCATAGCTCGGAGATATTGTGGGTTCAGTTCCAGACCATCGCAATAAAGCAAATATCGCAATAAAGCAAGTTGCACGAATTTTTTGGTTTCCCAGTGCATATAAAAGTTATGTTTACACTATACTGTAGTCTATTAAGTGTGCAATGCTATTATGTCTAAAAAAACAATGTACGTACCTTAATTAAAAAATACTTTATTGCTAAAAAATGCTAACCATCATCTGAGCCTTCAGCGAGTCATAATCTTTTTGCTGATGGAGGGTCTTGCCTCAATGTTGATGGCTGCTGACTGATCAGGGTGGTGGTTGCTGAAGGTTGGGGTGGCTGTGGCAATTTCTTAAAAAAAGACAGCAATGAAGTTTGCTGCATCGATTGACTCTTCCTTTGACGAAGGATTTCTCTGTAGCATGTGATGCTGTTTGATAGCATTTTACCCACAAGAGAGCTTCTTTCAAAATTGGAGTCAGTCCTCTCAAACCCTGCTGCCGCTTTATCAACTAAGTTTATGTACTATTCTAAATCCTTTGTTGTCATTTCAGCAATGTTCACAGCGTGTTCTTCACCAGCAGTAGATTCCATTTCAAGAAACCACTTTCTTTGCTCATCCATAAGAAGCAGCTCCTCATGAGTTACAGTTTTATCATGAGATTGCAGCAATTCAGTCACATCTTCGGGCTCCGCTTCTAATTCTAGTTTTCTCTTGCTGTCAGTTCTAGTTCTCTTGCTATCAGCCTGTCCTTTGAAGCCAGGCATTGACTTCTCCTCTCCAGCTAC
>NW_020447708.1:1493277-1546229 GCF_003343035.1 Apteryx rowi
GCAAGAGGCCGAGCTTTCGGCCTGTCTCGGCTTGCGACGTGCCTTCCTCGCTAAGCTTCATCATGTCTAGCTTTTGATTTAAAGTGAGAGACGTGTGACTCTTCCTTTCACTTGAACACTTAGAGGCCATTGTAGGGTTATTAATTGGCCTAATTTCAATATTGTTGTGTCTCAGGGAATAGGGAGGCCCGAGGAGAGGGAGAGAGACGGGGGAATGGCCATCTGACTGCTCGGTGGAGCAGTCAGCACACACACAACATTTATCAATTAAATTCGCCATCTTATATGGGTGCGGGTCGTGGCGCCCCAAAACAATTACAATAGTAACAGCAAAGGTCACTGATCACAGATCACCATAACAGATATAATAATAATGAAAAAGTTTGAAATATTGCAAGAATTACCAAAACGTGACACAGAGACACGAAGTGAGCACGTGCTGTTGGAAAAATGGCGCCGATAGACTTGCTCGACACAGGGTTGCCACAAACCTTCAATTTGTCAAAGACGCAATAACTGCGAAGCGCAATAAAGCAAAGCTCAGTAAAATGAGGTGTGCCTGTAATCTGCAATCCTTGCTCTTATTCAGATTCCTAGTGGTGGTTCCTTTCTTTGGTGCTGTTAGCATGCGCTGGCTTTGAACATCACAAGAGTGAATACCAGAATCACATAGCATCTTGATTATTTTCTTTTTTTCCCCTCTTTCATCAGAAGTCAATGCAAAGGTATACAGTAACCAGAAATCTATCAGCTATCTCTACTGATAGTTTGGGAAGGAAAGCACTTTTGCTGGTACAACCTGCCCTCTGTTTGAAGAAATAATGATTTGACATATAAAGATTTTTATTAAAAAAGCTCATCCCTACTGCAGCCAATTAAAATTTTCCAGCTGAACAAAGACTCTGCCAGAAAATACTATTATGTTGCTACCTGATTGTTCTATAGAAATACAGCAATTTCAATTAAATATTCTCTTGAAAGAAGAAGAGAAAAAGAGTATTTCAATAAAGGTGGAACATTTTGCACGTTCTTATTTCTCAGTTCAAAATGACCTTGTTCCAGACTGATTCTGTTGTACAAAGTGAGGTCAAAATCATAATAAAGCATTTCAATCTTACTGATGTACAACCTGAATCCAGGCTAATATTTCTGAAAGTTTTATTTTATGGTAAATTTCAATATTGACAATAATGTCACTGAGAACCAAAAATTGTATTCACAACCTTTCCTGTGGAGGAAAAACAAGGCTCGTTTTTGCTTAGATTTAGTTTGCATGTACTATTTTTCATTTGTTCATGGGAAACCACTCATTCCCAGCTCACAGGCAACATATCCTCATCCACTAGAAATTAACAAGTTAAAATTGAAAGAGATACAGAAGGCAAAGCATGATGCTGCCTGTATCTCACTCCTTCATGAGTATTGATGGTCCTAGGCTAGAGAAGGCTGAAGACCAGTTTTATCCGATGTGGTTCCTCAAAGGTATCAGGCCCCTGTACTTCAGTGAGGCTTGAGGCTGTCCATTACCTTTACTGCCCCCATTGAAAGATATTTTGATACCAAAATCTAACTTACTTATCTTTGGAATGCTAGGAGAGAAAAAATGCCTGCCAACTTATTGTGGTTTATTGTGATTTGTGTTAAAACATCAGTAGTCTTCTAAGTTAATATGCTGAAAATAAGGGGCATATAGTGCTCAGGAAGACAACTTTGGAACCAGACTAATGGTGATCATATGCTAACTTCTGTTCAAAAGTCCCAGTTATAAAATTAGGATACAATGTTCTTACGTGACAGAAATATTATTCAAATAGATATGTTAAAGATGGAGGTTTTCACGGAGTGGTATACCATCATTTATAGTCAGGTCACCTTTACGTCCTCAGTTTGGGAAGAATGAGTAGAGATACTAGTGGTAACTTGCCAGCATCTCTGCCACAAAAAAGCCACTGAATGTTGTTCAGCTGCAGTATTCATCAGGTCACAAGCTGCAAAAGAACCTTCAACTATCCTCTTCTGGGGCCTCTGTCTGAAAGAGTAAGTGTACCTACCAGCCAAAGTGACAGCACGCATGAGGAAAGGAAATTCTTTCATTAAGTACAGTTATTATGAAAGAGAACATTCTTGGGGTATCTAATCTTCTGTGTGATTTATATCTTGACACTAATGCTAGATAAAATGAGCTCGTCTGTGCCAGCCTCCTTGTGCTACAGTCATATCTCCTGTCTTACTTTCTTTGTACCCAGCAACAGTGCAACAGCTCTGGTGCCTCCTGTGTCAAGAAGACTTATGATAGGAAAGACTGAGCTCTCCACAGCCCTTCATGCACTAAGTTGTGTCTTTAGGAGCCAATGCAATGACAACCTTGCTGGGAGAAACAGTACCAAAGATATTTCTTTATTCTCTCCAACATTACTTTATCACTTCTGTCACTAAGGCAGATATGCCGCGTTTGCTCTAAAAAGGTTTTATGCTACCTTGTCATTGCTGTTCAAGGGAGATGGAAAATATTGCAGCAGCGATAGATACAATTTTAGGAAAAATCAGCTGTAAAACACATTTCATTGTCTGGTCCTGCAGCATCAACTTTTCCAGGAGATGCACAGCATCCTGGCCTGGAATCACAGGGGGGAAAACAAAACTTTCCCTTAACCATCAAAATGTTTGTTGTTGTCATAAAAACAGGGGCTCTTAAAAATAATCAAAATAGTTTTGAATTGTTGCTATTCAATTTTAATTTAAATTTCACTGTACAGCAGTCCAAACTTCCCCCTCAGACTGCTTTGTTACATATTCACAGGGAGAGCTCAGGTTAATGTCATGACGGACATCTCCCTAAAATGCAGGCTTCCTAAAGCAAGCACTGTATCATTTTCCTGGCCTGGTCCCTTGTGTTGCACCAGCAGCTGGCATGGTGGCATGTACAGGATTGAGTGTTTCAGTGTGATCGGTGGAACAGCTCACAGGACTGGGGTCATGGTGCTCATCATTAGCCAATTTTGACCATTGTTTTCTAGCCCAGGAAGAGCTTGTCTGAGGGTGGCTACTTGAAGAGACAGTAGGTTTCCACAGTGGGAGACAGAGTCCTAAGCATTCAATTTCTCCCTTTCCTTGAGCTCTCAAAAAATAATAAATCTGAAAAGATCTAAGAGAGAAAGAGGGTTTTTCAGGCTCTCCTCCCCTAGTTGACTTTCCTATTGGAAATATTTAGAAAAGAAAAGATGTGTTATGCTATAGTCTCAGCAATCTGAGCTGTTGATATCATTTACTGACTACAGATGATTTACATTTGACTTTCTCATGAAGAATGGTTCTTACGTGGCTACAGCTTTTTAAATGCTGAGCTTGCTGGTTCAGGAAAGACAATGCAGACTTCTCCTCCATATGGGAAGTGGTCTGGAGGAGCCAGTCTATAGGACATTGGACCTAAATGTTGGCCTGCCATAGCAGAGAGAATACTGAGAAACCAGATTGAATTAATATGTGCCTAGCAACATGCCATCCTGTTTACAGTGGTCTTACAGAGGAATGATTTGCAATAAGAGCCTTTTATATTGATTTCTTTACAGAAATTGAAGAGGGCGATTATGTTGAAGTCCTACCCTGAATGATCCGCAACCTGAGGATTTGGGAAGCTGCCCTTTGAGATTGTGCCACAACACAACAGATCAATTGGAGACAGTTATCATCAGCTGGACATTCTCAGGTGTGGATCTATACTTCTGGAGTTAACTCCTTTTGGAGCCTATCAGAGCAACTGTCTTTTGCTCCAGCAGACCCAATACAAGCTATTATTTTTTTTTCGGCATTAAGAAGAATTATTTTTTCTAACAGACACATGCATATGCGTATGTGTGTGTGTTTTGTTTTTTTTAGTCAGCAAATTGTCCAGTATGTCTCCTGCTAAAATGAACAACCTGTTAGAAAATAGCAATATAAGTATGATAAATGAATGTGCATAAAGCAGCAGTTTATGGCAGAACTGATGTATGTTGATAAAAATGATATACATGATGATAAAAGTTCTGTTGAAATTATACAATGCTTAAAAAATTCCAAACTCTATTCTTTTGTGCATGATTCATGTTGCCTCATTGCTGGTAAGCAGATAACCATTTCAGCTATAGATATGCCAAGGAATACTAGTATTATCCTGCAGTTCGAAATAATCTAAATTAGAACAAAAAGGTAAATAAATCCATGCTGTACAGAGTTAATAACATGAAAATGGCTTAAACTACTTTTAATTAATAGCTCTAGTATGTTACTAGAGGAGTGCAAGCTTTACATGTGTGTGGTTATTAACACATCCTTTTGAATACTTAATGTATACATGAGACTATTTACTACATTCATTTGCCGCTGCCATTAGCTCTGTATTGTAATGTGCATAATTTTTATTATTTTATTGTAAGAATTTGCTTTGATCTAACCCCTCATTTTAAATATTTAGTACAGACTTTTGTACTGAAGGTGACATGCAACTAGCAGCCAAAGCCAGAACTATAACATATGCCCTGATTCTCCCTGTTATTAGTACCAATTCCTTCTCAGTTTGTGATCTTAAGGAAGACAGTTAAATTTGCCAAGTGTTTGTTTAGTATCTTTCATAAGTTGTTTATGTATTCCATAGGGGTAAAACTAGTTATATTTCTTTTTTGTTATATATCTTTTTCACCAGTATTTGTTGCAGGACTTTTAGATGTTACACTGCTTTGGACTTCACTGTGAACTTACAGTGCTAACAGTTTCTGATGTCAGGCTTAACTGGTGCTTGTAGCATGAAGGAGATGAAAACTAAGTATATTAATTAACCCAGACATTACCAAAATTACTAATATATGTGTCCAAAATTTATGAATTGAAAAGAAAGTAGTTACCCATGAAAAATGGTACTATTGGAGGAAAAAATCTTACTTTGTAGAAACATAATGCATTGATGCATCTCTCTACCAGCAGAATTCAGCAGCCTGCCTGACACTTGGTCATCACATGTACCAGATTGAGCATCTGCTGTGTTGACATATCCAAACTACGCTCGCTTGGCTGTTAACAGTCTACATCATTGCATAGTTTTTCTGTAATAAGAGTCACAGCTGTCATGCATGTGATTAGTCACTCACACTGATGTTCAACCTGATGAAAAGGCCAGGTGACCACAGAGGGTCTCGGGCTGCACCTCATGAGCCCTACTGTGTGATTCCCGATGGCTGAACTGACTGTTGCTCACAGCTGACAGGGACCACACACCAGGCAGCGCTGCTCTGTAATTGATAATCACAATGGTGCCCACGCTGAGCTGCGGGCAGTAGCGTGTGGGACTCAGATTCAGAGTGCCGTATTGCAATTCAAGAGCAAGTCCAGCCCACACTCTTGTCACTGGCCGGACCTTAGCTCCGACACGCAAAGCACACTGGAAGACAAATGACGCTCACACCTTTCGAAGGCTGGAGTACTTAGAGCAGGCAGCAGGGACCTGGAGTGGAAGTAGACTAACTTATTCAGCTGTACTTTATAGGAACGTATGTGTTCTGTTAACAATATAATGGGGGGGAGGAGGTGTCAATATACACGTTCCTAACTTATTCACAGACTTAGTACATTAGAAAAAAAAACTGTGCACGAAGTTTCCAAAAAAAGCACACGCTGAAGCTTCAGACGTCAGCCGATACTTTCCGACCTCCCACCTGCGCGGGACGAGAGCCGAGACAGGACACGCCACCGGACATCTGCGGCCTCTGCCTGTCCCCCCCTCCCCTAACCCCGCCCCAGGCGGTGCCCAACAGCCGCCCGCGCCCCCGCCGCAGCCGCTCCGCGCGTAGGCATGTCCCGCTGTTACGTCACAAAAGCGGCGCCTTCTCCCCGCCCCTTCCATCACCCGTAAGGCAAGATGGCGGAGGCGGTGTCCTTCCCGCCATGCCCCGCGCGGCGGGCGAGGTAGGCGGGCGCTCCCCTCAGTGGATCCTGCCCGCRAAATGGCGGCACCGGCGGGAAATACGAGCGGGGACTGAGGGGAGGCCGCGCTGCGCCGCCGGGAGAGCCCGGCCACTATGGACGCCTCGGGCTGCATGAAGTCCCTACTCCTGGCCGCCGCGCAGTACCGGGCCTCCAAGACGCCGCCCAACGCGGCGCTCCTGCAGCGCAGTCTGGAGGTGAGAACGGCACCGCTCCTGGCGCGGCGGGGAGCGGGTGGCCGTGATGCCCCCTCGAGCTTGAGGGCTCGAGTGGCTCTTGGCACCTCCTCGGGTCCGCCCTCGGCTGGCTCCCCTCCGCCATGAGCGGCCGCAGCGGGGTCTCGGCCGGCCCGCGCCGCCGCTGCCTGCAACGGCCGCCGGCGTCGGTTGGCGCGTACCGGGCTGGCCGCGGCCTCTCCCGCAGAGTGCCCGCCCTCCATGGCCGAGGCCGTCGGAAAGAAGAAACATTTAAATGTTTAACAATATCCGCGTGTTACTACCTTATTCTTTATTATAACAATTTATGCTGTATGTGTAGGTCTACGGATGCATTCTCTATACCAATATGCACATATGCTATGCATATAGCATAACTTATGAGTTTCTCTTTTTATTGTTATTTTTACGTACCCCTGAAATTCTGACCCGCAGATGTCATTTGCTTTCACAACTTGAAAAATGTCGTTTGAATGACAAACTGATCTTGTATCTAGAGTTTGCCTGTTTCATGCAATGTATATTCAAAGATGCTTGCAGCTAAGAAGGTAGTTGTGTTGTCTTTCCTGACTGCCTCATGCTTAAATACAGCTGTCTCAGTAAGTATGCCTAATATGATGAAAAATAGAGACATCGGCTGAAGATCTATCACCAAATCTGCAGGGTACCTTTCTCAAATATAGTTGGTTTGTTTGTTTGTTTTTTTTAATGTTAATATGGCAATTAGTATTCAGTTTAGCTGAGTTTTGGCTAATTACTGTGAAGATGTATACCGGAGATATGCATAAACAACATTATGTTGCTCTATTATGCCTGTGCAACTTATGTCTACCTGTATTGCTGCGCGGATGTGTCATTTTTGGCGTCTTCTTATATGCCTTCCATGAATTCAAGATGTTCAAGTTTTCTGGCTTACAGTATAGAGTATTCACAAAGCAGCATTACCTGTTGCTGCTTATCTTTATGCAAAATAATACCTTTGTATTCCAGTCCTTTTCTTTGTAGAACGGTCTGTAGGATTGATTGAAGGTGGCTAATCATTAAATGTTTGTATTGAGCAATATGTTTAATTACTCCTTCAGAATAGATAAACCCTATCTGTTATCTGTCCTAAAATATATGTGGGAAGAGTAAGCCTCTGGTATTAATTCACTTTAATGTGTGAAGAAATGCAAAGTGTTGTTCTGCTACAGCTATTAGTTTGAAAAGAATGCTGTTAAAATAGCTGTTACAAAGCAAGTAATCAAGCAAACAAACAAAAGAAGCTCCCCTCTGTTATAAAAGACCACATCATAAACTAGGCCTTTTCCAAGACTAAAGGGGACGTGTGCACAGGAATGAAGAGTGCGCGTGTGTGGTGTTGTGTGGGTTTTTTTTTKGGGGGGGGAGGGTGTTTTTGTTTGTTTGTTTAGAAACAAATCTGAGCTAGAGACAGCAGCAAATGTGAACATGAGTGTCCTATTAGAATGGCACTTACATTCTCTGTCAAATATGGGAAAAGATTTTTAATTCTAATACAACTCCATGCTTTGACTTTTGTGCTAAATACCTTGTTGCAGATAAGTAACTGTTTGAATACCCGGAAGGGAAGGGAAATGTGTGTCTGTGTGTGCGTGTGTATGTGTATATGTATGAATGGCTTTTTTTTTTTTCTCCCCCTCCCTTTCTTTCCAGGTTATCTCTGGGCTGAAGCTTACGAGATTATTTGCCTCAAACCAGATTCTACCAAGTGAATGTCTTATTTGCCTAGTAGAACTCCTTGAGGATGCTAATACAAACCCTTCTCTAACCTTGTCTGTGGTTACTTTGCTATCACAGCTAGGTAAGTTTTGTATCTAACTTTTTAGCCTGGGTCTGAGAAAGGAAAGACAAGACAGGTGCTGGGTCTGTGGTGTGTAATCAACTTCCTATAAAAAGCATAAGCAGTGAAAGATTAACTGTTTTTCGTCTTAACGGTGTTGAGTGACTGAGGCAMTACTGTACATACAAGGCTAGATGAGATGTTAAATCACCATTAGAAACATATTTGGAGTTTTTCCTGTGGAAAAAACAATGATTGTGCTTGCCAGAATTTGCTTCTTTGCTAGCAGCCTGAGGAATCATTTTCTTGGGGGTTCCTTGGTGGGGGGGTTCCTTGGTGGGTGGTTTTTGTTTTTTGTTTTGCCTTGTTTTTTGTGTTTTTTCTCAAGCTTGAAAATACTACCATTTTTATGAAGTGAAGAAATCTGCCTAGGGGATGCAGAGGGAGGGAGAAACCATGATACATCAATTGTCATAGCCTCAGTTCAGTTCTCCAGTTGAGGGCCTTGTTAGGTGGCAGTTCAGAGTCTCCAGTGCCCTTGGCCCATGTGCTTCAAGTTTCTGGATTAGGGAATAGGCTCTAGTGCCTCTCATTTGTTTCTCTGGATGTTTGGGATTTTTTTCTTTTTTCTTTTTTTTTTTTTTCCCTTCTGTTTCATGGAAGTGGGACTTCATTGTCTAGGGAACTCTGTGCCTACCATAACACACACATAGGCTACATATATAGTGAAAGATTCACTATTTGCTTCACTCTGTCTGGAGTTTCCGATCATGTGTGAGTGGTTTGGGGGGATCCGAGTCCTTTAGGATGGCCTGTTGTTTCTGCTCTGCTTCTTGTTTCTTAGCCTCTTTTGAGCTTCCTTTGAGTTTCTCCAAATGGCTAGTCTGAAAAGAGATTTGTTGCTGTTTCAACCTTGCCCCCATCTGTCAGGCTGGGAAAATTTTAAGATTCGGTTCTCCTCCAACTGATCTATTGCTTACTTTTTGTCATCCTTGTTTGCTCCTCCTTTTCCTGGACTGCCTAAGCAGAATTTGGCTTTTCATGTTTCGCTGTATTGCTAGGTAACTGTCAAGATACCAGTCTTAGTCTACTTTCCCACCTGAGCATGAAGCAAGGAAACTAAAATCATTGGTGTTAAAGTTTAAGCGTGCGGGACTCAAGATCTCAAATAGACCTAAAACTTTATTGGTAAGCAGGGGGGCAGTTTCCTCATTGTCCATGCATCTTAAGGGAAAGTATTGGTGTTTCACTTGCATGTAAGTTAAGAAGTGAGATAGATGCAAATGTACAGGAGCTGTGATTTTTATTTGTAATTACTTGTGAAATATATACCAAAAAACTTGTCCAAGGCCTTGACTCTCCTGGCTTCTGCTTAAATCACTAACTAATGTAACTGTTACTTTTGCTATTACATAGGGTTTTTTTATTAATAATACTTTTAAATTCTAGCTTTAGACAATGAGACTAGAGAAGCTCTTCAGGATACCTACAATCTGACCAGTGTGCTGGTAGGCGTGGTTCATCGAAGTTCTACCAACCTTAGTGATCCAGTCCTATTACAGGTAACTGGAACTTGTGCTTAATACTTTGTTATTGTTGCACAGCAAATACTATACGGTACGCATACAATAACTTTTTAAAGGTGCTACCTGAAATAATGTGTTGAGGGAAACCTGATCAAAGCTACATATCTTCTTTGCTGTCTGAGGCTAGTATGATAGGATTTTAACACCACGTGGAGTTCGGTGTTTGTTCTTTATTTATTCTTGCTTGTACTTCTCAAGTGCTTTAATTCACAAAAACAACTGCTTTTTGAAACTACAATTGTCTACTTCAAGAAATTGCTGCCTGAGAGCTTGGAAGCTTATTTTCCAATTTTTCTGAAGTAAATTTAGTTATTTTTCCTAGTGTTGTCCATAGCAAAAAAATCTGGAGGTTGTTTCTCTAGTCAGTACATTGACAGGTGGTTGCTGAAATTCAATGAGAACTGGCAGCCACAGCTTCCCCTTCACTCATTTAACTTTTGCTGGGCCTGTATGCCTCTTTCCCTCTGCTTAGGGATATCTGACAGTGAATGCAAGGAAAGGGCTGTGCTTCAGGAAGCTCTCTCTCAGGAGCCAAGTGCACACATTATTGATTCTTCAGTCAAAACACAATGTCTTGGAATCAGACTTCAGACTTTCATATGTCCTTTCTGTGCATTCATCGGTTCTAGCAAAAATTCCTGTGTTTTTAAGTATGTGCAGGCTTTCTTACACCTGGCTCTGAGCTTTCAACAGGTACTTGTTGACTACCATTTGTTAATTACCTCTGATCACATCTCTTCTCTGGGGAGGGAAAGCAGCAGATGAATTTGCTAGCAGTTCTGTTACCCTTGATCTGTGGAAAATTAATTAAGGATCCAGTAAAGAACGCTTTTCTTGTGTTCTAGATGTCTACCAAAGCACTAGGAGTACCAGAGTACTTAAGGATTCAGGTGACTTGCCCTGTCAGTGGGAGAGATATTGTAGATAAGCTTTCTGCAAGAGATTGCAAAGTGTTTTGGGGGTTTTGGCGAAGCTTCTAGGTGTTTCAATAGGACAAAACCCCTTTCTCACTGATCGAATGGAGAACTTGCTGACCAAGCAATGGAGAGAATTGGATGGACAAAAAAAGTAACTTATCTGTAAAAATAAAACCTTATTAAAAGCACAAACAGATTAATAAGTACATGCAGATCAACATAGTAGGAAAGTACTCAGTGTGCTTGCAGCAGCTTGTGTAATTGTAATGTTAATGTTGCAGAGTGTGAAAATGAGTTTAGTTGCAGTGTCTTGCTACTTATTTTTTGGTTCCAGCTGTAGGAAAATACCTTTTGTACTTGAAACATTCTTCAATGAGATGCTATAAGAAAGATGTATGTGAATAACTTTTATTTCCTCAGAGTATTCAGCTGCTGCAGAGGCTAACCTACAATGTTCAAGTTTTTCATGCTGGTGCCAACATTGATGAATTAATTTCATTTCTAATGCATCATGTGTAAGTATATACTCCGTTGTCTTTGTTTATGGGAAATATCTAGCTAAGTTTCTAAATTTTCCCAAGATCTTTAGCTTGTTGTACTAATCCGGTCTCTAGAATGAATTGTGACATATTTGCTCTGAAGTTACCAGAGATTTTTCTTTAAAAACACTGTTACAGATTGTCAAATGGAATAAGTATGGGACTTTCAGAGGCTGAGTTTGAATTGGCATCTTAGGCCCTGCCCCCTCCCCCAATCCAAAAATGGGGCCTAACAAAGACAAAATCCAGGAGAAAATTCCTGCTTGCCATTAGGAACAGAATTATGATATTATGAATTCTGTGCAAATCTCTTGTGAGAGGTCTGATGACTATTAAAAGTGCTTGCAGGAAAATCAGGACCTTATTTTTACTGTTATGCTCAATTAAAAGCTGCCCGCATTATGGGGACTGCAAATCTAAATTTTACTTTGCTTGGAGGAATGGTGTCTTACTCGAAACCACACATTTGTTATAATTAAATTCTGGATGTTTTAATATGAACAGATTTGTTTAAACTTTTAAACTTGTAGACTTTTTTTTTTTTTTTTGGAAGTCAATCCACTGAAGATGAGTTAACAATACCGTGTTTAGGACTCTTGGCAAACCTCTGTCGTCACAACTTATCCATTCAAACTCAAATAAAGTCTTTGGTAAGAACTTTTTTTTTTTTTGTGGCATGATTCTCTGGGTTGAGAACAAGAGAGAGTTATTTAACTCTGGGAAGTTAACTTTGTATTTCTTATGCACCTTTTCTGTAGCAATAACAATCCTGACCTGTTTGTTTTCAAGAGCTGGCAGTTATTTCTCCCAAACTGGAGAAAATAATCTGTAGAACAGGAAGTTGGTTATTCTTTCCTTTTGTACCTTGCTATGCTGTTACACAAGCTCACATTAAGCATGCTGTTTCTACAACTCTTTTCTATGAGTGAAAGGTGAACTTAAAATTTGGGTGTCTCTTCCTCAGAAAAACTAAATGTCAACCTAAAGACTGGAAGGATTTCTGGCAAGCAGCAGTAACTTGGATCAAGAAAGAGAGATTTCAAAAGATAAATCAGTAATTGTCACTGATCTTGATGTCAGGTCAGGGCTCCAGAATTTTCAAATAAACATCCATATGTTAGGTGCTCAGTTCCCATCTCTTCATTAATTGCTGCAAACATAACTCATAATCGAGAAATACAAATTCATCTGCATGGCAGGGAATGTTGTAGTATGTATTTCTTGGAAGAAGGGCAAAAAAGAGGGAGAAACTTTTCAAATCTGATCACGGAGCAGAGAGGAGATGGGGGAGGGTCAATTTTCGTTGATAGCTTGCTTTCTGCAGGGATGTTTTAGCAAAAATGATGGAATTCCTTTTAATTTTCCACTGATCAAATTCAACAGAGGATATAGTCATTGACATCAGCCCCCAAGTAGTTGTACGTTGGCAGAACACTAAAATAGATTTCCCAGAAAAACTTGTTATCATTCTAAGATTCTGGTATCATTATTCATGATTTGTGTCACTTATAAATATGTACTAGCTGTAAGTTTGGTGTGTTTATAAAATGGAATAAAATCTGTAATGCCTGTGTTTCTCTTTTCTGCTTTAGAATAATGTGAAGAGTTTCTATCGTACCTTGATAAGTTTCCTGGCCCATAGTAGTTTGACTGTGGTTGTGTTTGCACTTTCAGTGTTATCAAGTCTTACTTTAAATGAAGAAGTAGGAGAAAAAGTAAGTGATGCTTTGAAGTCTATTCTATTAAGTTATAGATAAAATTAACAGCCACCGTGGCTAAATCAGATTGTGATTCCAGCCAATTTTATTAAGAGACCTGTGCAAGGTAAGTATGTACATTGTATGTAACTTTTTCTTCTTCCTTTCAGCTCTTTCATGCTCGAAATATCCATCAGACTTTTCAGCTAATATTCAATATTGTTGTAAATGGAGATGGTACACTAACAAGAAAATATTCTGTTGATCTACTTGTGGATCTTCTGAAGAACCCCAAAATTGCAGATTTTCTTACCAGGTATAACTTCACTTTATAAAAATGCAGGATCTTTCTCCTAAGCTTTTGTTGGGCTATATGCCATTTGTATTCTGAACCAAACCCTGGAAAAAAAATTCCTAGGCGCTTCTTGAATGTTACTGTTTGCTTATAGCATCTTATATTAGAAACTAAAGGAATTCTTGTGTTACCAATTTCATACAAAAGTAGAGTGAACTGAAATCTGTCCTTTCATTGTCACTTAAGGAACATTATTTAGTGGTTATGTCCAGTAATTCTATTTCTCTGGCCAGTACTAGTGGTCAGACAACTTGATGAATAGCTATGTTGCCATTTCACAGGCCTGCTGTGTTTTAAAATAGAATAATATTGTCCAAGTTGTAATAATTTTAGTGGAGGGCACTACAGAGTAGTTGTGTGGAATGCTTGACTAGTGGTTTGCAAGTCCAGCTGGTAGAATTTAGTTGCTGTTGTTTTAAGGAATTTGCTTTCATTTTTAGAGTATTTTTAAAGTTTAGCCTCTAAATAGAAATTACATCATTGAATCTGTGTAAACTATCAAGACTGTCAAATCTGTACTTGAAGTGTTTGGGGGTGAAAAGTGGAACGTGACACTTGCATTTATCTCTTGGTATAAATCTTATGTATGCTGTAGATATGAGCACTTCACCTCATGCCTTGGGCAAGTATTAGATCTTCTTCATGGAAGGGATCCTGATTCATCAGCTAAGGTATTTATACTTTTTTCAGCATAAAGCTAATTGCTCATACTTCCTAACCTGGTTCCACTTTTGTAGTCAAAAGCAGGTTTCTTATGTACTAGGGTTGATGAGGAAATAAATTGTGGATCACTTAAGAGTCTTGAAGTCAGCACTGATCCACTATAAATCTTAGTTGTTCAAAAGGCCATCAAGGCTGACTGTGCAGAGGTTGGTTGTATGTCTGCTTTCAGACAACTGGCATAAAGACAAAAGGCCAACATAAGCACCTTTTTCTGCTTTGGCTAATAAAAAATGCGCAGAACTGCACCAGAAATGCAGTGTGTGCGTCACTGGACTGACCAAAAATTGAATTAATACTCCTCAGATTTTGAACTAATGATCATGAAACCATGCTATTAGTTTCAGAGACCATAAGTTATTTCACTCATAGTAGTTGAACAAATTGATGCCTCTTTGAATTAAACAGTTCACCTTTGCATTTACCTTTACCTCACTGCCACCTTGTGTAAATGAAACACATTTGGTATCTGTTGCTGAAGATTAAAATATGAAATGTCCTGAAAATATTTGGGCTGAATATGTATGAAACAAATCTTAAACTTTTTATGAATGCATTTCAACTCATAGTAAATAGTAAATGTTAATACTCCTGTGTATGTGTGGTTTTTTGGGGGGTGGGGGGGGGAGGTGCGATGGGGTGGATTTTAGAAATGCATGTTGAGGATGAAGCTTTCTAGGGGGCCTTTGTCTTCATCTCTGAGTGTGCACATACACATCCATTAAGATCTCGGAACAATTTCCCTTCCATAGATTTCTTCATTCAGATTGCATGCTGAGGCATTTCTACTGCTGATTGGTTTCTAGGCAGCAACTTTTATTTATATATATATATATATATATATATATATAGGAGGAAGCAGTACACTGAAAACTAGCTGTTACCAGCCTCATCTTCACCAGTCCAAGGAACTGTGTTTCTGTGGCTGACTTGACTTTCAGGAAAGAAAACTATCCTTCAAAGTACTGTTGGCTAACCTTCTTCAACATGCCAAGGGGAGCCGCTTGGAACTTAAATTTCTCTGTAGATTTTTGCTATAGGAGTTACAATTGCTGTAGAAGTACTTGATTTTTAAATATTTTAACTCTTCCCTTCACTTCACACAGGTCTTAGAACTGCTACTTGCCTTCTGTTCTGTGATGGAACTGCGTCGTACTCTGCGGCAGGCGATACTGGAACCCTCTGGCTTGCCAGTCTCTGGAAATACCAGATTTGTGGCTCGCTCAAAGACTTTTGAACCATCTGTTGCATTGGTGCACTTGTCAAACCAACCATTGGAAGGCTCTGAAGACTGTTCAGTTCTAGCTTTGCAGCTCTTCAAGGAGATTTTTGAGGTACCAAAACTAATAATTGAGTTTAAATAGCTTAGCAGTTATATTTTGTGTTTGAATTGATTTCTGAACATCTGCTGTTACAGTTAAAATTTTAATCTATCTTTGCGGTTTTACTTGAAAAATAGCATGTAAAATATATATCTGAAGTACAATTTGTTCTAGAATTTCACATGCTGTAAATCAGCTTTCTTTTAAAGACAAGCTGTGTATTTTTTTTTATTTTTATTTTTTTAATACATCTATGCTGAAAGGTAAGTGGAAGGTATGGCAGTTCATGGAGTAATTAGGTGGGTACAGAACTGTCAGTAAAGAACTGTTTTTGTTAGGACTAGTAGAAGTGAGAAGGTGTCTGCTGATTTTGTGCTCTTTGTTAAACTTCCTCCAGTGTCACACTGATGAGTAGTCTTGAAACAAACCTGAAATAGCAGTGGTTTGGGAAAGCTAGAAGACAGGTTGGTGGAAGAAGGGTAGAATAGGCTTGGTTCTCTTGTTCTGTGGTTTTAAATATTGACATAAAATTTGTTTGTTACAGGATGTTATTAATAGCGGCAACAGTGCCTCAGCTGAACACTTTGTGGATCTTTTGCTGCCTGTTCTCCTTGATCATCTTCAGATGCCAGAACAGATTGTGGATGAGCTATTAGTGAAGAAAAAGTGTGAAAGAATGGTCAAGGCTATTAGTGTTCTAACAAATATCCTTTTTGTATGCCTATTGGCAGTTAATTTATTATTCCTCTACTATGATCTGCTGCTCTAAGATATGAGAGGAAATGCCCATCTTGAGTCACTTAATAGCTTTTAATGACAGTCAACATCATAATTTGGCTTAGGACTGTCATCCTGAAAGACCTTAAGTTGCTTTCTAGTTGCTGTGAAATAATTGAATACTACAGTGATGCAGGATAAAATGTGGTGGCTGTTCAACAGTATAAAGCACCCAGCTAAATGTGGTGCAAGTTCAGATCAGTGAAATGCAAGGAAAAATAGATGTGAAATGATACCATTTTACATTCTTCCCTTTGTAAAGGGGTTGCCTTCATTAGGTGTAAGAGTGGCCTTTCTGGCCTGTCTAGGCTAACGTACTGTCTCTGACAGTGGCTGGACCTAGGGAAGAGCATGGGGAGAAGGCAAATGTGGTGCTACTACTCGTCATTTTCAAGCTTCCAGCTATGAGTTATTTGGGGAACTGCGTTTCTTCTTCCTCTTTTTTTTCTGCTTCTATGACTTTTGTCCAGTTGCCTTATTGAAGTTAATGTCCACAGTGTCCTGTAGCAGAAAGGACACAACTGCAAGACGCAGTCCTAAATGGATTTCTGTGAAGAAGTCTCTTCACTAGTTCTCAGCAAGAGAACTAGTTCTTGTATTAGAGGTTGACTGTTTGCTTTTGTTCATCTCCTGTGTCACTCATGATTTTATAGACCATTGCATTTCCCTAGTCCTCCAGTTGTCTGTTTCCAAATAGATATGCTTTTTAATTGAAAAGTGAAGCTTACTTGGCTTGTGTATTAAGTGTGGCTGTTAAGTGGCTCATAGAATTGGATTTTAAAAGCATATTTGGAGGGTCTCATGTTTCAGTATACTAGCTTGTTTCCTTTACTATTAGATAATGTAACCTCATGTGCCAGTACTTAAAGATGACTATATTAAGTTTTATTCTTAACTTAGTCTACTGCTGTGTGGAGATGACATACTGAAAATGCATGCCTCAAAGGAGCTGAGTGCCAGCCAATGTGCATCTCTAATAGAACACCAATTTATCTATAGTGGGGTTGGTACTGGTTTTGGGACAAAGGTAGTGAACTCTGAACTGTGGTGAGCACACTAAAATCATGTTCATCTAAAATCGAATTTAGCAACACTTGCATGAGAGTGGTGATATAGTTTCAAAGGAAATCATACTCTAGTCAAAAGTACCATTTAAATACAAGTAATTCGGTATTTTTGAATCAAATTTGGTATTTTTGTGGCAAAAGTTACTGTTCAGTTCAGTAAGAAAATCTAGCTTAAATGTTCTGATATTGTTTTGGAGGTAAGTTAACTTCCACTTATGAGATTTAAGATCACTTTTACACATATGCTGTAGTTGAATCTTATCCAAGTCGAAGCTTACCTGAAATGCTCATGACACCTAGCTTCCCATTTTGATTTTATGTAACTAGAGTTCAGAAATATCATACATCAGTATGTGGAAAAAATTAGCATACTAAAGGCGTATAAACCACTTCAGCTCAGTATAATTAGCTAGAATGTAGTCTAGCCTGTAGTTGCTGCACTTATATTGCCAACCAATAGTGAAATGTAATTGACCTGGGATTAAACCCTCTTAGCTTTCAAGCTGGAAGTGTTCTTTGGGCTTCACTGTTACTGTCCTTAGTATGCTGGGGAAGCTCAGTAGCACGTCCAAGGAACTGAGTAATCTCTCTTGGTGTTGGCATCAGTGCCTTGCTAGACATGTTTAATTTTGTGGGGGAGGTATCTGTCTGTTTTGTGGGTCAACTGAATTTATTTGTCAGTGCTGATTTGACAAATCTCACTCTTTTTTCTTTTTCCACTTTGCTTTTCCATTTGCATTGAAAGCAAACTTGCTGCTGATGTTATTTTGAAAACACTTGATCTTATGAGCAGACTTAAGCAGGAGGTACCTAGTATGGAAGTCAGCTTCTACAAAATTTTACAGGTATGATGTAAAATCTCTTTTAAAACATATCTGTGAAGGAGAGTGTCATAGCACTGCAGTAGTTTTAATTCTGAATGTTTTGTGTGCATATCTTTGAAGTGGTAAAACTTTCAGGGAAATATAGTCCCCTGGGCACAATTTTTGAAGGTTGTTCCATTGTTAATTCTTCTAAAATAACAGCAGTTTACTTTTACTCAACTCACTTGCACATTTCAGTAATGCATGTGAAATGATATTCAGCTGTTTGGTAAGGAGTGTCTGTATAAGACCGCATTAGGACTACATTTTAAAGGTAGTAAACTAGCAAAAAGTTATCACAGCCATATATTTGAGTGATTTGTGGTGTTGGTTTCTGTTAAGTATATCCACCCAATTTATGACTTCACATAGATGAAACAGCTTCTGGTAGCTATTGGTCAGATGACACCTTAACAGTTCACTTTGTAAATGTAAAATTTATTCAGACTGTCAAATATTTCATATTGTTCTTGGGGGGGGTTCTTTCAAAAATGGATAATATTGTGAAATTTAATGGGTAGTAATGAGAGTGCCAAGGTTCTCTGTAAATTCTAATAATATCTTAAGCTTATGACTTTTTATATCATTAAAACCAAGTACTTCAAAACTTAAAGGAATTAAGTAGTCTTTTATCTGTTGCCTTGACTTAAATAGGAAAACAAGTTTATAATACCCCCAAGTACAAACTATTTTTAGTCATTTCTACTTCATTGATTTCAGGCTTCAGAAACTTAGAAAGGTAAACTTTGGAAAGGTAGCTTCAGTTTTGAATAAAGCATTTCTGTGCTAATAGGCCTTGGTGTATTGTGATGTCTTTTTCTTGTTGTTGACTTGCATTGTATTTGATCAAAGTAGTTTCTTTTAGGATCAGCGCTTGATTACACCTTTGACATTTGCTTTAACATCAGACCATAGAGACCAAGTGCAAGCTGGACTTCGAATACTGTTTGAGGCAGCACCCTTACCGGATTTTCCTGCCATAGTGTAAGTTTGTTTTTGTGATAGCTTGGTAGAATTTGACATTTATGGCTGTAGGGATACTCATGTTTCTTGGCATATTATTTCCAGTTCATTTGTAACAGAAACCTTACAAAAATCTTCTTGTTTCCTCTTTATCTCCAGTTAAAGAGACAGCAGTATTCTTGGGGTCAGAAGAAGTAGTGCAAGCACTGGTGGTAATCAGTTAGAATCAGATCCTAGAGAGCATTGTAGTGATTTAATTCTGCCTCTCAGGATTGACTTGTCTGAATTCTGTTCTTGGAGCTTTCTACTTGGACTGCATTTAATACCCAGATTGTCAGAGGACTCTCTACAAACTGTCAGACATGTTGTTCTTCAGTTCCTAAAGCTGAATCTCTTTATTTAACCTTTTGCAGTGATTTCCAGGAAAGAACAGATAGGATAAGGCACAAGCAGGATAGCAGTTCGGGCAGGATTTAAGGTTTCCTAAATAGGGGAAATAAAAGGTTGAAAAAACTTATTTGATGGAGTCCATAATTTCTGTAAATGTAATAAAACAGGAAAAACCTAGCTTAAAGTTGAAGCACACTTCTTGCAACCTAGAAAAACAAACTGGAACTGCTTCCTTTTTGTTAGCAAAGATTCTTAAAAACAAAAGTGGGAGTTGTTTCAAAGGACTTGCAGATCAAATGTCTTTTTGGCATTTGAACTGCTTTTCTGGTTCAAAGGATTTGCAACATATTGGGTTTAACTCGAAACAGTGCCTAAATTACTTCTTTTGGGGGGGGGGGATGGGGAAGACTTGACCAAACCATAAATTGTTTTATTGTGTTTTTCTTGTTGTTTTTGAGAAAGCTCGAAGATGGTGGTACGTACAGAAACTACCAAAAAAACCTAGGGAATTGTACTTTCTGCCATAATCTGAAAAAAGGCAGTGCTGAGAACAGTGATAAGAGCCTAGAACTGCGGCTGTTAAAATTGTACTTTCATCCTTAAAACCTTGATGCTGTTGCGATTATCAAGTAGTAGTATATTTCAGTAGCACTTGCATCTAGTTAGCTATAGATGTCAAGAGTGAAATATTTGTTTTTTTTCAAGTAAATGAATGTTTGTAACGTAATAAAACAGATGCAAAATAAATTTTGCAAGCTAATCTAAAATGGGGTTAAAAAGGAGTATTCAAAAACTGCTAGCAAGTAAACTGTTAAGACATCTGTAATTGTGGTTGTGTGAAACCATGCAGCAATTCTTGGACAAAAGTGATTACCTTAATTCAGAATAGCTGAAATAATTGGCATGATGACCTAATGAGAAGAGCCTGTGAGAAGATAAAAAGCTGGGTTTTCATCAATAGTCAGTAGTAGAAGCAACACTTAATAGATTATTTATCTTGCTAGTGTTGCATGCTTTCCTAGGGTAATAGTGAATGAACTGTATGTTTGTGATATTGAGAGTCAGTTCACGGACAGATGAGGAGAAACAAGTACTGAGTAATTTGTGACAAGATGAAATTTTCATTGGAGTTTAGAGTTACATCACACTACCTAGTTTAGGACAAAGCATTATGTGAAATGCTCTGAGCGCAGCTAACAGACAGCTGAGAGAGTAGTTTGCAGAGCAGTTTCTGGACTCAGCTTCAAGATCTTAATCTTCTGGGGGCTTTGTCTGAGATAATCAGGTGGGGAGGGGGGCCTTTCTGGGAGCACCCTCAGGAACTTCAAGGTGTCTGCTGCTGCTGGGTGAGGATAGCTACCACAGGCTATGACTTCTAGCAAGCTCTAGTAGCTTTTAACAAGCTCTGTCAGCTATTAAGAGATCAACAGGTGCTTGGAGCTTTTCTTCTAGCCCATTCTTGATCAGGGTCAAGCACCCTTTCAGCAGGACCTATGGAGAGCCCTATATAGGTGCTGGCCTGGAGCATGGTTCCCAGAACACAGCTGAAAGGTAGTCAACAGATGCAGCAGTTTTCCCAGCAGTTGGTGCAGCAGGGCACAAAGAAGTGGCCAGCAACTGCTTAGAGCAGCATACGCTTCCTCAGCAATGATGGTAAAATATCCCAGGGCATGGTTCCCAGCAGCCGTTGGAGTAACTTTATCTGTAATGTCAGAGGCCTCGACCCTGATGGAGCTTCTGGAGAAAGATGCAGCTCTGCAAGTCTCAAGCTGCAGGGAGTACCTAGTGCCTCTTGCTAAGGCTGGGGCAGTAGGAGATAGTCTTCTAGCCTGTGGGAGATGTGCAGTTGTTGAGGATCTGTGTTGCGAAGTAAAGGAGCTACAGGAGGAGGTCCTCAGAATGCAAGCAGCAGATGTGATGAAAAGGAATTTGCCAAATCTTCTCCAAGACCCTGCAGCTTCAAGAGCCATATCCCCAACTGTAGCAGAGGGAGGGGCAGGTGGAGTCTGTGCCTGTTGGCTTGGGAAGTAGAGATTCCTGTGACAGCAAAGGCTGGGAGCTTGTTTCCTGACACTGGGAGGAAGGCTTCTACTCCACCTGAAGTTTTGCAGCTACAGAATAGATTCAGTGCCCTTGTAGCAGAGAAGGAGCTGGGAGCTCTGCCCAGCAAAGCATCTGTGCCAGCTGAGCCTGAGCCACACAGCAGCACCAGGAGGAAGCAGTGAGAATGAACAGTGGGAGGCTCCCTGCTGCAGGAGGCTGGAGGCACCCATCAGCTGATGTGACCTGTCACCTAGGGTGGCTTGCTGGGGGCTCAGATCCAGGATGATGTTGAAAGTCTGCTGAGGCTTGTCTAGCCCTCAGGCTTTTACCCCTGCTGCTCTTCCACATGGGCACCAACAATACAGCCAGGGAAGACCTGGGAAGTATCAAGTGTGACTGTGTGTCTCTGGGGGTAATGATCAAGGGCATAGGGGTCCAGATAGTGTTCTCCTTGATCCTGCTGGTGGAGGGGAGGGGCTGTGGTGAGGGGGAGGAGTGGATGGATCCTGTGAGTCAACAATTGGTTGCACACCTGGTGTTTGGAACAAGATTTTGGTTTCTCTGACTGTTGGACTCAGAGCATCTAGGACTGCTAGGAAGAGACGAGATCCACCTGACTAAGCTGGCAGAGTGTTGGCATCTCTGCCAACAGCCTTGCCAACCTGGTGAGGAGAACTTTAAACTGAGAATGACAGGGAAGGGAGAGGATGGACCAACAAACAAGTGAGGAAGTGGTAAACCGGGTTGGTAAGCAAGAAGTGAAGGATAATGTGAACAGGAGGGACCTCGCAAT
Organism: Apteryx rowi; assembly: GCF_003343035.1. Classification (NCBI taxonomy): domain Eukaryota; kingdom Metazoa; phylum Chordata; class Aves; order Apterygiformes; family Apterygidae; genus Apteryx; species Apteryx rowi. Next base: position 1,515,281 of record NW_020447708.1, read on the forward strand.
CAACAAGACAGGGCTGAAGTGGGGTCAGTCCAAGTGTATGCTCATAAAGGGATTGCCTATAGGACCACATTATGGGGAAAGCTTTCATATGCTTTCTGGGAAATCAGCATGACAGGGTGCCTCTCTGAAATGCTGTTACAATAATGCACACAGCATGGGGAACAAAGAGGAGGAATTGGAAGTCTGCATGCAAACTACTAATCTATGATTAGGCTATGATCTCATTGGTACCAGGGAGATGTGTTGGGGTGACTTAGGCAACTGAAGTGCTGTGGTGGATGGATACAGGGCCTTCAGGAAGGATTGGTTAGAAAGGTGAGATGGGAGAGTTGCCCTTTATGTGAGAGAGCAATGGGAATGCATGGAGCTCTGCCTTGGGATGGCTGATGAGCCAGCTGAGAGCTCATGGATTCAGATTAGCAGGCAAACTCAAATAGGCGGTGTTGTGGTGGGTGTCAGTCACAGATCACCTGATCAGGAAGAAGTGGATTAGGACTTCTTCAGACAAGTGGAAGAAGCCTCATGTTTGCAGGCCCTGGTTCTCAGCAACAGGGACATCATCCTGATATCTGCTGGAGGGGTAACACAGCAGAGCACATGCAATCCATGTTTCTGGAGGGCATTGATGACAACTTCCTAACATAGGTGATCAAGGAGCTGATGAAGGGAAGGATTTGGCTGGACCTGATTACTTCTAAATAAGGAAGAACTGGTTGGGAATGTGAAGGTCCGGGGCAGCCGTGACTGAAGTGACTGTGAGATGGTGGAGTTCAGGATCCTGAGAGGAGGGAACAAGGCAAAAAGCAGGATCACAGCCCTGGGCTTCAGGAGAGCAGATGTTGGCCTGTTTATGGACCTGCTTGGAAGAATCCCAGGGGCTCCCCCACTTCTCTGGAGAGAAGAGGGGTCCAGGACAGCTGGCTAATATTCAAGGATCATCTCCAAGCTGTTAGTTGTCTATCCTAATGACCAGGAAAACAAGCGAGGGCAGCAGGAGGTCTGTGTAGATGAACAAGGAGCTGCTGATAAGACTTGAACATAAAAGGGAAGCATACAAGAGGTGGAAGGAAGACGGGTGATGTGGGAGGAGTATGGAGATGCTCTCTGAGCATGCTGGGATGTGATTAGAAAAGCCAAAACCCACTTGGAGTTGTATCTGGCGAAGGACACGAAGGGTAACAAGGAAGGCTTCTACAAGTACATCAGCAGGAAGGCTAGGGAAAATGTGGGCCTGATGCTGAATGGTGAAGGGGCCCAGAAGGATACAGAAAGGCTGAGGTACTCAATGCCTCCTTCACCTCAGTCTTTGCTGGGAAAACCAGCCTTCAGGAATCCCAGGCCCCTGAGGCCGGAGGGGAAGCCTGGAGCAAGGAAGACTTACCCTTGGTGGAGGAGGATTAGGTCAGGAAATACTTAATCAAACTGGACGTACACAAGTCTATGGGCCCTGACAAGGTGCACCCATAAGTTATGAGGGAACTGGCTGATGTCATTGTGAGGCCACTCTCGATTATGTTTGAAAGGTCAATCAAAGGAAGTTCCTGAGGGCTGAAAGAAAGCAATAATTGCCTCAATCTTCAAGAAGGGCCAGAGGCAGGATCTGGGATACTACAGGCTTGTCAGCCTCACCTTGATCCCTGGAAAGATGATGGAGCAAATCCTTTTGGAAGTCATTTCCACATCTGAAGGATGAGAAGGTGATTGGGAATAGTCAGCATAGACTTATGAAAGGGAAATCGTCCTTGATCAATCTTGATAGCCTTCTACATGAAATGACTGGCCTAGTGGATGAGGGGAGAGCAGTGGATGTTGTTTATCTTGACTTCAGTGAGTCTTTTGATGCTATCTCCCATAACATCCTTATGGACAAACTGATGAAATATGGGCTGGATGAGTGGCTGATGAGGTGGATGGCAAACTGGCAGAACTGCTGGGCTGAAAGGGTCATGGTCAGCAGCACAAAGACTGGCTGGAGGCCAGTCACTAATGGTGTCCCCTAGGGGTTGATACTGGGGCCAGTACTGTTCAACTTCATTAATGCCCTGGATGATGGGGCAGTGTGCACCCTCAGCAGTTTCCCAGATGATACAAAATTGAGAGGAGTAGTTGATACACCAGACGGTTGTACTGCCACTCAAAGGAACCTTGACAGGCTGGAGAAATGGGCAGAGAGGAATCTCATGAAGTTCAGTAAAAGGAAATCCCAAGTCCTGCACCTGGGAAGGAACAACCTCTTGCCCCAGTACACACTGGGGGTTAACCAACTGGAAAGTAGCTTGCCTGAAAAAGACCTGGGGGTCTTGGTGGAAATCAAGTTGATCACAAGCTGGTAAAGGCCATCAGCCTCCTGGGCTGCATTGGGAAGAGTGTTGCCAGTAGGTCAGGGGAGGTGATTGTTCCCCTCTATTCATCACTGGGGAGACACCATCTGGAGTGCTGTGGATGTACTAGAGCAAGTCCAGTGAAGGGCTACAGAGATGATTAAGGGACTGGAACATCTCTCACATGAGGCAAGGCTGAGACCTGGAGAAGAGAAGGCTCAGGGTGGGGATCTTATCAATGTTTATAAATATCTGATGGGAGAGTGTAAAAACGGAGACAGACTGTTCTCAGTGGTATCCAGTGACCTGAGAAGAGGCAAAAGTTGAAATACAAGAAATTCGGTTTTATATCAAAAAACAAAAAAACTTTTACAAGTGGTCAGACACTGGAACAGGTTGATTGGAGAGGTTGTAGAATCTCCATCCTTGGAGACAGTCAAAACTTGACTGGACTCAGTCCTGGGCAACCTGCTTTAGGTGACCCTCTTTGGAGATGGTCTAGTTGAATCCTCTGCTCAAGAGGTCCCATCCAACCTCAACTGTTCTATGACTCTATGATTTTTGTGGATATAAAAAATGTTATGGCCAGTAATAAATAGGCTGGTTAAATGAATGGAGGATCTGTTCAATCCCAAATGCCTGGTTTTACACAATGGAATAGTGAAATAACATGTCTATAAACACAAGTTAAATATAGGCTCTGTTCATGTAGACAGAAAGCAATTGAGACAGCTCTTCAATAAAGTGTTTGGGTTACTTTAATTAAAGAATTTATCAAGATTTTGAATGGTCACTTAAAAATCAGCTATTTTGACTTCTTAGTCTCTCTGATTTAGAACATGACACGACTAGCTGCCTTGAAATGGCAGACACTGGGCTGTAGGTACTCTAACTTATTCTGTCTAAACTTTCGTGTTCTCTTCTCTATACAAATGACTCTGAACCTATTGCCTTTTTTATTTGCATACTTGAATTATCACAGAATGGTTGAAGTTGAAAGGGACCTCTGGAGATCATCTAGTCCAACCTCCCTGCTCAAGCAGACTCACCTAGAGCATGTTGCACAGGATCGTGCGTCCAGGCGGCTTTTGAATATCTCCAGAGAAGGAGACTCCACAACCTCTCTGGGCAACCTGTTCCAGTGCTCTGTCACCCTCACAGTGAAGTTTTTCCTCATGTTCAGATGGAACTGTCTGTGTTTCAGTTTGTGCCCGTTGCCTCTTGTCCTGTCACTGGGCACTACTGAAGAGTCTGGCCCCATCCTCTTGATTCTTGTAGATCTTAATAAGATCCCCTCTCAGCCTTCTCTTCTCCAGGCTAAACAGGCCCTGCTCTCTCAGCCTTTCCTCATAAGAGAGATGCTCTAGTCCCTTAATCATCTTCGTAGCCCTTGGCTGGACTTGTTCCAGTAGTAGTGTCTCTTGTACTGGGGAGCCCAGAACTGGACACAGTACTCCAGATGTGGCCTCACCAGGGCTGAGTAGAGGGGGAGGATCACCTCCCTCAGCCTGCTGGCAACACTCTTCCTGATGCAGCCCAGGATACCATTGGCCTTCTTGGCCACAAGGGCACATTGCTGGCTTGTGGTCAACTTGGTGTCCACCAGCACTCCCAGGTCCTTCTCTGCAGCGCTGCTTTCCAGCAGATCAGCCCCCAACCTGTACTGATGCACGGGGTTATTCCTCCCTAGGTGCAGGAGCCTGCACTTGCCTTTGTTCAACTTCATGAGGTTAATTATAGTTAAAACTTATGAAATGTGGTATATTTCATGAAACATTTTAAAGCAGCATCCAAGACAAGCAAAAATGGAGGGGGTTTTTTGGTAGCACCCTGTTTTTTGATGATTCAATCTTTTGATCTTTGATTGATAAAAATCATTTCCTGCTAAATACCACGTCTGTCCTGCTACTTACAAACAGTGGCCTGATTGAGCTGAATAATAAATGTTAAGTAATCCTGTTTCTCAGACAAAGAAGGGACAGTTTTTCTTCTGCTCAAGAATAGCTGAAGAGCAATTTCTGGTGAAATGCTGCACTTGTTTCTGGAGGTGTTGCATGGCAGGTTACAAAGCTTTTTAAACATGAATGTGGTAGATCTTCAGTAGATGACTGACCTTTTTCATTTTTACTCCTTTCAGTATCTCTAGATAGTTTGGGTGTACTGTATCTTAATGTTATGTGATAATGCAAATGGAGTTATTTCAATAGCCTCATGTTTTCAATGAGAGAGCAGTTATGTTATGAAATTGTTCGTATCTTTAACTCTCGCAATGGTATCTGTAGCAAATTTTCTTTAACAACCTTTATGTTTATACAGGCTTGGCGAGAGCATTGCAGCAAATAATGCTTACAAGCAACATGAAACAGAGCACGCATCAAAAAGAATCCAAATGCAGTCACTCATGACCAATGTTACTTCAGTGAGATGTTCTTCATCCCATTCTTCATGTGATGATTCAGCAACTTCAAATATTCAGGAATTAATACAGAAACTCCATTCTGGGCTAGAGGTTAATAGAATTTATGCATGTTTATTAAATATTTGACACTTTACTGCTTTACTGAAGAAATTAAATCTAAGTTTCAGGCTACAGTGAACTTATCAGTTGAGATCAGTGTGGATTCCTGCCTATTTGGAATCTGTTGCTTTTACTGAGCTCCTGAGCAGAACTCAAATGACAGTTCTTTGTACTATATCAGAAGCTGGGCTCCTTGTTGAGATCCTTTTCTGTAGTGGAGTTGTCCACACTATTCTAAGTGTCAGATACAGAGACAGATGTCAGATGTAGCCACAGCTGTGTAGGCTTGCTGGGATGGGTACAAGGAGTGCCTTCCTTTCCCTCCCCCTGCCAAAATAGAGGTGACTGTGCTGCTTTATAAGAGTATGGTGCATCTCTTGCACGTCTAAACAGGCATACTAACACTTTCCTTTTGTTGCTTGTAGCTGGCTCTTTAGCATTTGCATTTTAATCTTTGTGGTGTTCCTGTGAAGGCAGTATTATTACTTTAGAAAAGTTTTTTGCTTTCCTCTGCAACAACATGCATTGTAGATGAGATGCTGGAATAGGCACTGCATACAGTTCCCCTCTTAGGGGCCAATACTGTCAGATGCTGAATATTTTCCTTTTTCTGTTCAAAGTAAGATAGTTGCTTTGTAGCTGTTCCAGACAAAGTGATGGATTGTTGCCACTGCTTTCTTTTGACTTAAAAGAACAGTATGCAAATCAACAGAATGAACAGGAAGTGTCTGATAAGGACTTGGTGACTATATATTAGTGCCATTGCCTCCAGCCTTAGCTTTGCGACCCTTCGCTCTTTGTTATCGTTGATAAGAATGAAACTCAGCAAGCTACCCCTTCTAGGCAGTTGCTGGAATAATAGTGGAAGAGGTCAAGTGACTCTTGCCTTGGCTTCCTTTTTAACTCTGCCACTGGATACTCTTATTGATCATTCTTTTCAGTACTGCATGTGACAGTCTGTAAATGCACTGCTGTGTATTTATTAATAAAAGTCAAAGTGGCCACAGGCCCCTTACAGCATTAGTTCACTAGCTTCCAGTAATGTGACATGTCCTGCAGCTCCTTAGATTTTTGATAAGGAAGAAAAAATGTTTTTGATATATTGTTCAGTGAATTACTTAGTCCTCCTGATTAGTAGAATTTTCCTTTAAAAATGCATTATTTAAACACTGATACGCATTCATTTAAAATGTCCAGTACTTCAGCTCGGTGCATTCTGTATGTTGTGTGAAGCTCAAATGTGTGTAAAATGTATTTGAAAACCATCTTTTAATAGAGAAAGTGAAGGGAGCTTACATAAGCTTTCCTTCTACTATCTAAAAGGACATGGAGATGACAAGTTTGCAAGAAAGAAAAGAAATTGTTGGCCCCTGGTGTTAGGGGCAGGGAAATAAGCTGTAGACTGGAGTTACATGGGGGCTACTGTTAATTTCCAAGAAAAAACTTGTAGTCGTTCTAAAAGGTGCAGAGATGATAACTTTTCCGTAGGTGTTTGTTGTACGAACAGCTGGGATAATTTGCACTTGGTCATGCATCTGTGTATATGAACAGCTGCTCAAAATTGTTGTTATACTAGTACTGTTTAAGGAAGAGTATCCTGAAATCACCAAGTGGCATTCTCACTTGACTCAAGTGTGTATTTAAATAAGCACTTAGGGCTTGTGGTACCATACAAGGTAAACTTCCTCTAGTAAGCAAATGCATTAGAATAACAAGTTCTGTTCTGGATAGTGTCCTTTCAGAATAACTGTCCAAGGTCTTTTCTGATAATCCCGACGTTGACAAGGCTGAGGAATGTAAACAAGGATTTTTAGCCATGTGCATTTTGTCCTGTTGACATTAGGGCAAATTACTTTAGATGTCCTATTAAATTTCCAGGAGTTAACAAAGATTAGACCCAGGGGAACCATTGTGGATGTGATGTTATCTTTTCATAGTGACTGGCTAATAGTCTTCTGCAGTTCTTGCTATTTGACCTAACTAGCTTAATTATTCACAGATTTTCTGCAGGTCAGGTGTATGCAAGTTGAGCAGATAGTTTCAGAGTTAAAATAAGAATTTAAAAAGCTAGTGATCAGGTACAACTTGAGAAACTACTGAGCTCTTCAGATGCACATTACCTGTCTCCAGTAGTTACAAATTTAATGTTTTCTAATTTCTGCTGCTGTAAAATTTTCCACAGATGAAGGAGTCAATCGCTGATGTGAGGATGTCTGACATAATGGATGTTTACGAGCAGAAGCTGTCAGCGTTAGCAGTGAGTATGGCCTAGAGTGTGTGCGGATGCATTCCTGCCTGTACATACAGAAATTCTTAATAAAAAAAAAAAAATTTTTTTTTTTTTTTTTTTAATGGGCAGTCCAAAGAAACCAGGCTGCAAGACCTTTTGGAGGCAAAGGCGCTGGCGCTGGCTCAGGCTGATAGGCTGATGGCTCAGTACCGGTGTCAGAGAGCCCAAGCTGAGTCCGAGGTGAGTAGCAGGACCCTTGTTCTGGAATTCTGGGGTGAAGCTGAGTGGTGCTTGTCTGGGTAGCTTTAACTGTGATGGCACATGTGAAACTTTCTACTGCTTAGCTAAGCAATTTAGGACAATGTTAATATGTCATTATAAGCATCCTGTTTTCCTTTGGATTGTTCTTTAGAACAGTTTTCTTTAACTTTCTTTCCCTTATAGGAAGTCAACAAAACTAACCTACTGTACTGATTACCTTTACCATTGGTTAACCATTAGTGTTAACTAACCTAGTGATACTAATCTGTAAAACAAACAACAGCCCTTACCAGAATTCTATGTGGCGTTTGTCTGTGCATGTAGAACAGCTTCTTGTTTGTGCCTTTTAATCACTTGTCATATTTCATAGGAAGATGAACTTTCAAATAAATCTTGCATTACTGGGGTGTTTGTAGGTGAGGTGTGCTTTGAAAGCTCATAATCATTTTTATTCTTTAAAGTTTATAATAAAGATTCAATAGCTCAGGCAGCGACTTAACCAAAAGCATGCATGTATGGATCTTAAACTTTTTTNCCCCCCCCCCCCACTGGCTATAAAGGGAGCTAAAGGAATTTAGAATGAGCTAATTGCCTTATTTTTAGCTAATATTCGATGAAAAATCCTTTTCTTAACGTAGCTGATGGTATTTTAACATTAGAGACATATATGCCTATCATATTGGGTATCAAACATGATGTTAGATATTAAACATGCCTATTACAAAGTGGCTTGTAAAACAATTTGTTGTAATTGTTTTGTTTTTTCCTCACTCAAAGGCAAGAACTCTTGCTGCAATGTTGAAGGATGCAGAACGAAAAAATGAAGAACTTAATGTTTTGCTGAAAGCTCAGCAGGTGGAATCTGAAAGGGCACAAAATGATATTGAACAGCTCTTTCAACACAACAGAAAACTACAAACAGTTGCTGAAGAACATGAAATACTGAAAAAATCCTCTATTGATCTTCTTCTGAGGTAAGAAGCTTAAGGTCTCTAAGCAAATACTTCATATCCAACCGGAGTGATAAAGCCCTTTATTTTTCTGGGCTAAGTACATTAGAAGGACAACATTACATGCTACTTCATAGTTTAAAGTGAAAAATTCCCCTTTTTCCATGCTTATAGTTCAGGTACCTTTAAGTCATTCAGGAAGTTAATATGTTAAACGGAGTCTGAGAACTAAAGTTGTAGGTGTTGAAGTTCCAGCGTGGGAAATGGCAAGAGCTTTGTATATTTACCGAAAAGAAAAGAAAGAAAAAAAAAAAGAAATACCCCAAACAAAATGAAAAAAAAACTGTTTTCGAAGAAACACAACTAACAGTGCTTGTTTTCTAATGGTGTCATGCCATACTCTCAGCTTCTTTCTTTGCTCTTATATGCCATCTTGACAACATGCTGTGAATAGTCTAGAGAAGCAGCCAATACAGTATGTCTGTATAAGGCAGGAGCTTTCATCCTGTAATCACTTCTGTAGCAAATTTGACTGGAATTGAGTAAAAGTGAGGTGCGGAGGACGGAAGCACAGTGTGTCTCCACAGTGATATTTATATGTATTATTTCTTTAGGATCTTAAGCTAAAAAAAGGCATATGAGGCACAAAAAGTGCACAAGGATAAACTATTTATCTCTTTATAAAAAAAAAAAAAAAATCTGCTTTGGGAGAATGAAAGCCAAAAGAGCTTTGCCTTTTCAATCCATATGAGTTGATCTTGTCCCTAAGTGTCAGCTGATAAAATTCAGAAAGATTCTAACTTAACAGGAATAAACACTGTATTAGACAATTTTGAAGGCATATCACTACCCATAAGGGAGTCACGGGGGTGGAACGGCAGAATGCATGTAAGTGAATTGTTCTGTCTATTATGGAGTTTGTTGAATAAGTGTCTAGTACAGTTGCTATGGCAAGTGCTGCCTTTTTTGCTTTAATTGTGTGTAGCCACATGCTCTATGAGCATGTATTTATTTGATTTAGTTGTATGTGAAATGAAACAGTCTGTCCAGTATTTAGCCATTGTAAATTTCCTGAAGAAGGAATAAAATAGCTTGGTGATCCTTACAGTGTGATCATAAAGCAAGAACTTAACTTACTTTCTAAACAATCTGCACACTTTAAATACTGTTCTTTAGATACTCAAATAACTGACATTGGGGAGAGAATTTTGCTTTTGGTAGGAAGGTGAAGAAAGTGCTCTGCTTAGGGCCTGAGATATGCTTCATAGACTTCTATTAATTGATTGCATGTTGCATTGTTTGTCTTCAGGAGTGTTTTCAGTCTGTGGCATCACCAGACAACTAGAGGTTAGAGACTCAAAGGGTCCCTTAAAAGATGGCTGCAAAAAGCAAATTTGAAACAGTCTACATATGCCAAATTTCTAAAGGCATCAGCATATTCGTCAGTCCCTGAGAGTTTTCTGCTGGAGAAAGGTTGCTTTCTGATGTTTATTAAGGATATGTAAGGGGTCCACTGAAGCTTGTTTTTCATCTACGTTCATAAAAAAATTTTGCTTTTAGCTTGAGTGGGATGTTTGCTCAGGAGATGTCAAGTTTTTTTATCTGACAAACTATTAAAGTAAAAGCTCTTCAAAAACACTTACTCTTTTTAAATATAACCCTCTAACTTATTTGTAGGCATGAAACAACTGAAAAACAGTATAAAGATCTACAGATTACGTGCAATTCACTAAATAAACAAGTAGAAGCAATGAAAAAACTAAATGACTCACTCAAGCAGCAGAATGACAAGTAAGTTTAATTCACAATCTTTTTTAAGCAATTTAAAGATAACCAGTAAAACTAAATTGCACTCTAGTCTCAATCTTTCAGTTATTTGTGCTTTAAGTAGCATCTGAGATGTGTAGTTAGCTTCAGGGTTACTTGATATGTGTGTTAGGTGAAAATCTGTAGTAGTCATTTCCACTTTTATTTTCCTTTCCTATACTGTAGTTGGGGAGGGGAGGGTTTCCCCACAAAGGCTGTAGAGACAGTAGGAAATAAAAATACCGCTGAAAATAACACAGGTTTTTGGTGTATGTGGTGTTTTTAGGGTGGTTTGGGGGGGTGTTTTTCTTTTAATTCTTAAATACTATTATCACCCAAGTTTTTCACATATTTCCTTTTAGCCTGCAAGGTTTATCTGTAATCATATCAAATATTGCTGTTGGCACGGGAGGTACTTAGGGTTTTTGTTTGCAAATAAATAAGTAAAACTAATACATGGTTTCATTTAAAAACAAATTATATCACAAATAGTGATGGTTGGTATTCTCTCTCTGTGGTGCAAAACTTCATTCCTTGAACATACGACTAGCACTGAGGACAAAATATACTTTTTTCCCCAAACTACTGGATTACAATAGGTCTGATGTACCTTTCACCTGTGTAACTAAGGGGATATGGTTCCTATTTGTGAAACTTTAATACTACTTTGAAAGATATCTCCTGCAAAATTACGCTCACAGACATGCCTTGTATTCAGTTTCAAAATAAAATTCTATTCTTGGTTTGACTTGCAAAGTTGGCTTTATCCTTCCTGGCTCTTACCCTGTCAGTAGTCAGGGCAATCCAGATCACTGCCCTGACTTCCGATTCAAGTGGCAATTTTTTCATGATGATGATTTTCCTTTCTCCTGAATAAATATGTATGCTTATTTTCAGTGGTGCAGTATACGCAGCTCAGGGTAACTGGGGACATGTTCTGAGAAAGAGGCTGTCACTTTTTTGGGGTGGGAGGGGGGGAAGGGGAGGGGCAGTTATTCTATAGGTATTCTTCGACTGCCACAATTGAAATAGGGACAATGGAAATAATGTACAATTTTCTATTCCCCCCCCACCACCACCACCACCACACACACTTTGCAGGAAGCTACAACTAAGAAACTGGTAGATAGTAGGTGGATAAGCAAGTGAGCCAGAGTGACAGTAGATGGCATCTAGGCAAGACAAAATGTAGATGAATTATGTCTTAGAAATTAGACTAGCTAATAATTGGAAAAAGTAGATTAACTTCAGGAGGTATGAAGTGTTCAGGTTACAGCTGTAACACTGATAGGAGATGACAGTGCCTATATATTAAATGATCATGAAACTAAATATTATCCTAACTAGTTAGGATGGCAGCAGACTTACAGATGGGCTACAGTGAAATCTCATGAACTAGTCATTTTTCTAACTGTTCTGTGACACTCCAGAAGATATCCTGACTGGTATTGGAAACTCTTTATGCATAGATGTGTTTACATAGAGAATAACACTTCTCTGAAACAGATTTTACTAACAGTATTGTCAGTACAGGAGCATACTAAGAGCTCAAAAAGCAGTATCCTCCATTATTAATGGCAGTGAGTTCTGACTCTGGTTGAATGACAATTTCAGTTCTGTCATGGTATTTTGAATGCTTTGTGGCTGTAAGAGAGAGACAGTTTCTGGTGCTTAACTCTAAGAATGATTTTTTTTTTTCAGTAGTTTCTACCATTTTCCCTTGATCAGAGGGAAATAAAACTGTTTCACAGAAGGGGGAGGGGAATTTGTCTGTACCCACACCCTGCAAATTCATAGTTGTGTTGATTTGATTTGAAGCTCCTGAAGTTGGAATTGATATAAAAATCATTGTGGATTGTTAAAACACAATAATGTTGTTGTCTTTTATTTTAGCTTCCCTGATCATTAAAATTTTTCTCTGCAATTTTAGGACTGCTGCACAGTTGAAAGAAACTGAAGATAACAGAAAAGAATTACTACAACAGCTACAGGATAGAGATGGCAAAATAGCAAGTAAGCCACTTGCTTAAACATCATTGGACTGTCAGAACTAACTAGGTTAAATAGGTGTTTTTATTATGTGCCCTAGATAAGTGGCTAACTTTTAAGTTTTAAAGGTAGCCAGAGATGATAACTGCATGAAACAAATCAAATACTTTGTTGTTGTTTGAAAGAACAGGTAAATGTGGCTTTCCAGTATATGTGGATTTCACTGAATCTCTGCACAGTATCAGACATTCCTTCAGAATCTTTTTAGGGTATGTCCATTAAAACTGTTTTCTATAGGAACTGTAAATTACAAGAATTTAACTTAACTCTTTGGTAAATGACTGCAAAACAGACACTAAAACTTAGCAGTAGATGGCAGTACTCCGTAATTCACTTAGCAGCCATGCTGGTTCTAAAAAATACTTGTTGTTTCACAAGCAATTAAGTAGCTCTATTCTAAGTCTGGCAACCCATCTTTTAATGTGTTGGCTTTCTTAAGGCTTGCAACAGAAAATAAAAGTTCTGGAAGAAAAACTGAAAGCTCGGCAGAAAGAAAAAACAGATATGGAAGAAACTATAGATGTTCTTAGAAAGGAATTAAGTAAAACAGAACAAGCAAGGAAAGAACTGAGTATCAAGGTAAGAATTATTTTCACCTGCCCTCCAGTCTGGAATTTTAAGTATCTATATAACTGATAGAGTTGGAGAATTGATATTTCAATAGTAGAAGTGGCTAAAGAAACCAGAGCTGTATAGGTAGTGGATGAGAAGAAGTACTCTTAGTTTTAATCTTATATACCTCTTGAGTTTTGAATAGCTGAGCCTGAATTTAAGAGAAAAGAAGTCAAATTCAGGCTCTAATGGGGCTATATGAGGCATTGTATAAGAGTACATAATGTCTGGAAGAAAAAACATGCTGTATTAAATGAGAGAATGGAGCATGCTCTTTTTTAGTTGCTAGTTTTGGCTACTGTAGAAGGTGGATTCCCCCCCCCATTCTTCTGCCCCTACCCACCAAAATGCATCTGATTTTTTTTTTTTTTAAATCTTTGAAATTCTAATAAAATATCTATTCTCATCTCTGTAAAAAAAAATATTGACCTTTCTTTTCAAAACAGATGTGTGTCAGTTTGGCTATACAATTAAGTCAGCAGGGTAAGGTTTTTTTAAAAAATAAATAAAAATCAAAAACAAAACAAAAGCCAGAAAAGTTCAGTGCAGCCTGCATGTCCTTGCCTGGAGGTATATTCAGCTTCCTATTAACTCACAAGGCAGAGGGTCATCTCTCTGCAAACCGGTCAGTAATTGTAAAGAACTGTGTGGTCTAGCAAAGCATTTGCGGTATTTCTATTAATTGTAGCACAGCTAATCTCTCCAGGCAATATTTTCCAATATATAGCAAATGTTTCCCTTGTTATTGGTAAATATTTAACTTTGGCTTGAAATAAGACACAGATGGCTAACGAACACTTCTGTCCCTTAAGTAGGACAATAGTAATATGAGGGTTGGTACTTTCCCCTTGGTATCTAACTTTACGTGTGGCAGTGGCTGTAATCATTCACATGCACCAAATATATAGCTATGTAAGAGCTGAGGAAGATGTTTCCAAAACAGGCTTATAATTTTAAAACTGTGTGTTTTAATTACTTAAATTCACCACCAGGCCACTCGGCCTTCACTACACTGTGTATGTTGATTTCCTCCTCTATCAACTGAAAAAACTTTGTTTGTTCTGCAGGCATCTTCTCTGGAAGTTCAAAAGTCCCAGTTGGAGGGACGTTTGGAAGAAAAAGAAGCTGTTGTAAAATTACAGCAAGAAGAACTGCACAAACATTCCCATATGATAGCAATGATTCACAGTTTAAGTGGTGGCAAATTAAGTGCAGAAACAGTGAACCTCAGTTTATAGGGCTCTGTAGTTAAGGTTTTAGTATTTTATACATATGTATAAATATATGTAAAGATTTTTAAACTTGAAGTTAGCATATTCTCTGGCTAAAAAGACTCATATCATCTAAAATTAAGTAGCTTGACTATCAGTTGAGAAGAAAAACTAGTATTTTGGAAGCTTTGGTTTGAAAAATCTGAGCTATTGTATAGCCAATAGGTCTTCTGATGGTCTTGTAGAACTACCATCATCTGTACTGGGAGCTGGATTCGGCTGTTTCTTTGTGACTACCATTCCTAACCCTGCAAAGGGACAACAGGAGTCACTGACTTTTTGCCTGTACATTCTGTTATCGGCAGTCAGACATGCAGCATGCTTCATTATAGGAAGGTTCAGCATTTTGATCATTTCATCTTGTTAATTTTGACTCTTCTGAATACCATGTACTATTTGTGCAGTGTTGCTTCCTGATGTCTAAGATACAAACATAGAAAGAAAATAGATCATACCAATTACAACATGTTACATTGAAAGCTATATTTCAGTTTATTGGTGCACGTTTCATGCAGTAAGTATGTGGAAGTGTTTCTAATTATGAGGTGATAGGAATTTGAGCAAGAATAGAAACTTGAATGATTATCAGAAAGTACTATCAATTATGGGAAGTATGCTGAGATATGAAATATATGAATCTTTGTTAGAATACTATATAATACTTTCCTAGTTCTACAACAACACTTTTTCTCATTCTTTAAAAGGATCTGCACTTTGTTTTGTGTGTCCTATCTGGTACACACTAGCTATTGTCAGCGTTGTCCATTTCTGCTGTACACGAATAGGATTTCATATACTGTTTGTAGTATAACTATGAAGATAACTTTTTTAAAAAATGTGCTTTCCTATGAAAGACTAGTACTAGAACTTGGTGATGTGCATTTTTTGAGTGGAAAAACATTTTCATGTTCTTAGCTTAAATGTGACATGACTAATATGTCTTTTAGCAGTTGGCAAAATTCTTACATTGATAGCTGTATTTTGAACCAGAGTTCTGGGTGATTAATATGTTCCTTATCTGTAGCATTACTGCCTTATTTGTATCTAATTTGCAATGGCTAGATTTTAATACATCTGAGATGCCTTATGTCTTTCAGTTTTGTAATGGATGTTACATTACTGAATCTGCTCAACTCATGTCTAAGTAGAGCCTTGTATATTCAGTTGCAATTGCACAACACCAGATGAATTGTATCTATTTTAACCTGTTCCTGAAATATATTTCTTATGACTTAACCACAGGTAAGATTATAGACATTGTTTTGGTCTCTGTGAAGACTGCGGGAATAAAAGACTGCTCTGTTTTCTGTGTCTTGTGTGTTCTGTTAAGTGAGGTAAATTACAGGGATAACTGCCAGCTCAGTGTAGTTTGGCTACCTTTTTGCATAAAACCAAGTTATTGCTTAGGAAGGTGTTTAAAAAAAAAAAAAAATTAACAGAATTGCTGAGGTAAGGATTTTTGTTGTTAGACTTTCCCAAACTCAAATAGGAAAGCAAGCTTCATTAGCCATAAATTTTTACTTCAGTTTAATGGGTTAATAAGTTTGAGTGTCAAAGTAAATTTGCAGACATGGGATTCATGTCTCCTTAAGTCCCTTAGTCATCAGGAAAGGGTAAATAAACGTTTTTGCTAACTTTCTGCCAAAAACTGTTCATGTAAAGGAATTCAAATAAGAATTAAAATGTCAAGCGTGTTACTAACTAAACTGATAAATGCGGGTTTGACTCTGCTTTTTTAAATGGGAATGGGAGGGGGGGAATAGAAAGTTGCTTACTGGAGTAAGGTTATTGCTTCATGGCCCCAGAAAATGGTATATGAATCTGTGGAGCTGACATAATAGAATCCACAGTAAGAAGCACAGTATATGAATATTGATTGGCATTTTTTCCTGCTGCTTCAGTATGTTATTGCTCTAAGCCAAGTGTTGCTGAGCTTTGTTGGAATGCATAGCAAATAAATGCATGGACACATTAAACTCCTTTGACAACAGTTGTGTTTTCTTAGCTGGCAATGGTTTTCCAAATGAATAGTGGCTACTGGAACTAGCAAGTAAATTGATGTCTGTTTAAAACTTAGTTGAAAACATATAGCTCTTCTCCCTGTAGAAAAAATCTGTAGCTTTTTTTACATTTAATTCATGCAGAGGAATAGCTTTGGTTTTTGCTTTTAGGCAGGTTGACTTTATTAACGTTGAAGATAGTTCTGTAGTAAGCTTCCCTGTGCACTTTTCATATTCCTGTTACATGCTGTATGTAATATGCTATTGGACTACATTTCCCCCACAGGCTCCCTCATTTAGTGCTGAGAGTAGCTGGCACCAGCATAACGAACAACTATTCAACAGAGTCGATTTTTAATTATCTGTGCTATGTCAGGGTGTCAATTGCCTGTTTTACAGATATAGAGACTCGAGCTGTCTTATCGCAGAGCAACCTCAACTCTCTAAATCAGGCACTCTAGTACTTGCATTATCTGGAAGTAGCTGTCTTTTATCTTACATAACTTGGAGAAAGTTTTGCATTTATCATGTGGCTCTGCACACTTCATTTGTACATTGTTTGAATCCTGCTGTGCAACCAGTATTTCTTTTTCCTGCAGTGTTTGTTGCTGTACAGTCTGGTTCATTCTTTATGTATTTTGGGATAATGAGATGATCAACAGTTTGGCATTCACTACCTCATCTGATATGTTATCTTCATCTTATCATTCTCCTTCTCCTTGGTCTCTCCTGAGGTTGTGAAACTTTGGCTGGAATTTTCTTAACTTGATTAGTTAAGAAAATTGTTAATATCCTCCACAAACAGTAGAACCTGGGCATTATATAAATTGAAAACACGACTGTGCATTAGGAAGGGATCTGAAATGTAAGTGGTGGCAAGTAAGCCTGTTTATAAGAAGCAACATAATGAGCAGCTAAGACTTTTGATAGATTTTAGGAAGTATTTAATACAGATTGAGTAATAGAATTTATTTAGAGATGGTGTCAAGAAAATACAAAATTCTGAGTACGGAAGTCTAAAAACCACTTCTTATGGATTTTTTTTAATGGCATTAAATTGCAGCAGTACCAAAAGCTTCAAGTTACCAGCTCGCCAGGAACTATGTATTGTTTGTCATTACAGTTTTCTTGATTCTGAGGTAAGTGCGTAGTTCTCCAGGAATTCTCTAACAGTGCACTTTTCTAGAATAAGTATAAGTCAAAGTGGGGGAAAAACTCCATTGAAGCTGCCAATGCCCAGCTTTATAGGTTTGGTTTAAGTGTTCCTTTGAAGATGTAAGGAGAGGTTGTCTACTCCTTTTTCTTAGAAGTGAAGGCAGAGTTTACTGTTGGCAGCCAAAGATCAAGTATTTTTAGGCAAGTACATATTTCACAAGAAATGCTTTCAACCTTACAAAGTTGGTTTATATATAAATAAATTCCTCCATGCCTTCCCATCTGGCTACTTTTGAAATAATCTTCAGATTTTTTCACTGTCTGAAACAGACTTCCCTTCCAACTCTTTCTCACCAGAGTTTGCCTTCTGCAGGGTGATGAAGTTGGGAACAGACTGCCGGTTTTACATCCTCAGTGACGGATTCCTATCTCTCCGCCCCAATCTGATCTAAACTGGCTGCTTTCTTGAGAGTATGCATGAAAGTGGCACAGCTAGTCAGACTCAGAATTATGTCACAGAGAAAACTGTGTAGCTGGTTATGTAAGTATGTAGCTTTGGAAAAGCTGAAAATGGCAAGTCTGGTTTGTTCTTGCTTCTGCAGGAAGAGTTAGGCACCCTAACAAAAGAGGGTATCTGTTGCAGAACAGAAATAACTAAGTAGCATGATCCTCATTTTTGTCCAACTTCTGTTTGTATAGCTAAAGCATAGTATAAGTCTGCTAAGTCTATGGTTCTCATACTTGCAATCTGTTAAACTTATCATAAGAAACTGCCTCGTGTCCTCTTTTGGCATGTTGTCCTTTGAACTGGGGATTAACTGACAGTCTTGATTGAGGAGCTGGTGGTCGGTTGGAAGTATCTTGTCTTACTATGGCATTAGTGTGTTGTGCATGTGGTTAGAAACACTGTCTCTTCTATGCCTGTATGGCCTTCTAACTGAACTGTAAATGCAAGTTTGAGTTTAAAAGTGTGGGGGTGGTTTTATGTTTTGTTTTTTTTAATGGCATTAGTTTTTGTCTGAAAGTGAAAGCTTGCAAATTCTGGGAGCCCTTAAGCAATGTGTTGCTACTAGTTTATGGTCTGTCTTTCTAACTCAGTATCGGTGGGCTGTGTTGCTTTCTGAGCAACCATTGAGGATGTTTTGCTTGTAAAAATGGACCTTTTTCCCTGAACATGTCTTTGGAAATGTAAATGTAAAAGTACACTAGAGAATCACAAAATGGTTGGAAGGGACCTCTGGAGATCATCTGGTTCAACCCCCTTGTTCAAGCAGGATCAGCTAGAGCAGATTGCCCAGAACTGTGTCATATCCAGTTTTGAATATCTCCAAGGATGGAGACTCTACAACCTCTCTGGACAACTTCTTCCAGTGAAGTGGGTTTTTTTGTGTTCAGACAGAATTTCCTGTGTTTTGGTTTGTGCCTGTTGCCTCTTGTCCTGCCTCTGGGCATCACTGAGAAGAATCTGTCGTCTTTACACTCTCCTGTCAAATATTTTATCAGCCTTGATAAAATCCCCTCTGAGCCTTCTCTTCTCCAGGCTAAAGAGTCCCATCTCTCTCATCCTTTCCTTGTATATGAAAAGCTTCAGTCCTTTCATGATCTTGTCTCTCTTGTATTGGGGAGCCCAGAACTGGACACAGTACTCCAGATGTGGCCTCACCAGAGCTGAGTAGAGGGTAAGGATCGTCTCCCTTGACCTGCTGACAATGCTCACCAAATGCAGCCCAGGATACCATTGGCCTTGTTTATCACGAGGCGCATTGCTGGCTCATGGTTAACTTGTCCACCAGGACCACCAGGTATTCCTCTGCAAAGCTGCTCTCCAGTTGACTGGCCCCCAGTGAATGCTGGGGTTATTGCCTGGGTGCCTGGGGTTATTCCTCCCCAGGTGCAAGACTTTGCACTTCCCTTTGTTGAACTTCATGAGGTTCCTCTCTGCCCATTTCTCCAGTGAGATGTGTCTTTATTCAAAATTAGTGTTTGACCCAGTACCCCTTTTCAGGAGGAATGTGCAACAACATCACTGCATGCTGCGTTCTTCCTTCTGTGCCTGTCTTCCCTCTTAAACAGCAGGTTTATGGAGAAACCACTGAAAAGGGAAAACAATGCAGTAAAGCTAATGGGGCAGCAGCTTTCTCCTTTACACGTTTATGTGCTCTCAATATGGCATGGAAAAAAAAAAAAAAGGAAAGGTGGTGGTGGGAGTAAGGCACTCTGCTGGGAGTAAGGAAGTCTGAGTTCACTTGCCACAGAACTTGCGGTCTTGCTGTGCAGGTGCTGGCCTACTTTGAAAAACATGCTGTGTGGATGAAATTGGCTGCTGTCCAAGGACAGCAAACATTGCTTGGGAGCAGACACTGTAGCTACTACTGTTTAGATGGATTTTGAACATACTGCTTGTTTGTTTGTTCGGCTTTAGAATGTCTTTTCCTTTTAAAGCCCTGTGTCAGATATGAACTCTTCAGTGTTTGAGAAACATGATGAAAGTGGCTTACACAAGCCTTATTGTGGCATGGGGAGCTAGGGAGATGGCCTGTGCTATGGCCTTCCCTGTGAGATGTCACCAGTACTACTTGTTCTCTGGGGTGAGAAAAAGAGAATGAGGAAGAAGGGAGAATAATGCCACCTGGCCTAAAGGAAATTAATAGGAATGGAAAATCCCAAATTTCTGTGGTTAACCTACTATAGTATAATAGTTGATTGCAGTTTTCTTTTAATATGGTTGTCTCATGATACAGAGTCTTTGTTCTGACTCTAGCCTGTGGGTTGTCACTTAAAATATTATGATTAAATTTTGTGGGATCCTGTTCCTCTGAGCCAAAGTATATCTCTGAAAAAGTTATCTCTGCATGGAAACCAAACACTCTGTAATGCTGGGATTTCCCACATAGCAGGAAGAGCTAGCCCTTGATTTCTCCATACATAGTAAAGCCTTTATGTGAGAGAGCAAATAGTGTATCACAGTTAAATTCTTCTTCAGAGTAACTGAGCTAACAATGTGTTTTATGGTTTTGCACTGTATTAAGTTATTAAAAACTAATTTTGCTAGTAAGCAGCTGTTGTTTTGGCTGGGTTGTGCTTTAGAATAATATATCTGTGTGTATTGTTTGTTTATATTGATACTCAAGTGTTGCATTTCAGCTGCGTCTTATGGTACAGCCAGAAAGTTCTGTAGCCTTTGAAGGAAGTAAAGTATTGTAATTTAAAAATCCAGAGGCTTATGATAAGCCCTGGAAAAAAAAAAATCCTGTGCTGCTCAGTTACAATATATTTTGTTTAATCTTAGAGTGGGGCAAAAAAAGGTCGGGAACCGCTGCTGCTTGCTTATGTGTCATATCAAGTGCTTTAATTGTTTCTCTTTTTATCTCCTGAGGATTGAGCTTAGAAAAACATCTTTGGTTTATTTTTATCACATAGCTAGCAATTGAATTTGGATCTAGGTTGCAAAAAAAGCCTTGAATTTTCCTACTTGTACTGATTCACCTCATCCTGTGTATAACTCCCTTGCTGTGACTTTCGAAGGCAATAGGAATTCTCTGAGAGCTATTGTGTCCATTTTAGTATCAGTCTAACGGTTTGCTTCAGCACTGAGTTCTTCAGTATGTGGTATTGTATATATGGTATTGTGCTGTTGCCTTGCTTATGTTCTGCAAAGGCCGAGTAAACTCCTTTATATCTTTCATTGGCAAGAGCAGAAGTGATTTTATTTTTGGAGGGTTAAGAGGCTGGGTAATAGTACCCTCTCTGCAGGTGTGGCTGTTGTCACTCCTTGACCCGTTTAATGTCTTCAGCTGAAGAGCTGTGTATTTTTAGGCATGGTGTGCTCAGCCCAATTTTGGGGCTGGTTGATGCATGCTACCCTCTGAGGTGACTGTTTTTGTCCCCAGAGATGTAACAGGCTACTTGACTCTTTGGAATACCAGGATAAATGTTGCACATACCTCCCTGTGCATGGGCAGAACATGGCTGCAGCCTGCAACTGCCCAGACAGATGCTGCTTTTGAGACTCTGCCCTTGTGTACATGCAAAAGACCTTTGCCAATAAATATCTAATGGATACCCCCTTTCTTAGACTCATTCATTTCTTTATGGTACTTATCTTTACAATATCTTCATACAGTACCTCTGTGATTTTACCCTCATGTTGCCAACAGATGATCAAGAGACAGATTGAGGTAGAGTATCTGCTAATTTGGGGATCGTTATTTGAAATGCTGAAAGCCTCCATTTGTTGCATCTCTCACACATCTGTGTATGAATATATGTTTATATATGTATAAAAAAATCCCCTCTTCAAAGTATAGTTCTTGATGGATTTGTTACAGCACCAGCACTTCTGTGTACTTCCAGTCAGCATTTCCATGAAAATCAGAAGGCTTTTGCAAGCCCAAGGGGTTTCAACCTAGTTATTTAGAAAATAAAACTAGTTATATAGTGGTTGTCTGTCTAAAGGTTAGTGTAAATGGCTTGCCTGCCATTGAACAGGTACTCTGTGATGAAGCTTTCTGGCATACTAAGGCAGCAAGCAATTACTTGAATCTTAAAATCATCTTTCTTTTCTCACTTCTGACTCATGCAGAAGGCAGCTTCTGCAACACAGTGAAAAGGGACATGCAGATAGCAGTGTCTCTTCACCACCTGACTTTGCCTTCCTCCCCACGCAGGCCTATCTTGTATGCAGAATGAAGCAGAGCCCCAGGGGAAAAATAGCATCTAATCACATCACTAGAAGCAGAGCGCTTACGCACACAGGTGCTGAAGTGAGGTTGCACAGCCTCCAATTTTAGTTCTGCTTCTGCAGCCTAGAGTACTTGCTTTTTTTTAACCCCCCCCCTTTTTTTTCCTTCCCCTCCAGCTTCCAAGCCTTGTTTATGATGAATCTAACTACTCAGAGCCTGATACTGTCATGTTTATTCATGAGTTGGTGAGAAGAGAGGGCAGAAGCTAGCCCTAAACTGCAGATAAAATTTTACTAGCTTACCAAGTCTGCCCACAAGGAGGATTGCAAAAGACTGTTAGCAGAGGACGAAAAGCCTTTTGGCTGAGGCCAAGTGAGTGCCAATCCTGAGATACAGAAGTTCTCCAGGAGACCATATCACTGTTATATAGGAGGGTGATACTCCCAAAGTCTCTTCTATTTTTTCTTAATATCCTGTTGAGACAAAAATGACCTTTTATGTCAATAAGTTTCAGGTTAGAGCAAAAGTGTTTAAAATGTCGGTATCCTGAGTTCCTATAAGAATTTTAATACCAGTTGTGATGTCTGCAACTTAAAAAACAGCAAAAAAAAAAAAAAAGCTTTTGAATAGGCAGGATGTTTAAGTGATTTCATGATTTTCCCCCCCCCCCCCCACAAGCTAAGAAACATGAGATGACTTGCGTTACAGAAACTGGAGTGTTTCCTCCACCCTTACCCCCCCCCAAAAAAAAAAAAAAATTCAGTTTCTCAGAACTTGAGGTAGATATCTTAAAGAGATTAGTAGAGAGAGAGAGAGAGAGAGAGGTGTTAATCTTTGGTAAGTATTTTCCATTCTTTGTGGTGCTGAAGTGTGAAAAAATTTTAAATCAGGTAGCTAAGTCTGGCATTAGTCTCTGGCTGTTGTTCAGTGATAACATTTTCCTGGATTTCTCCCAGACTCATTAAGTATCAGCAGTCTCAGGCAAATTAAATAAAGACACGTGCTCGAAGGGAGGGGATCTCTTCTGGACTGAAATATTAAACAAATCACCATTCATACCCTGATATGAACTAGTAATTTTTTGTTAGATGGTTACAATGATGCCTCATAACTTAGTGGTAATGCCAGCTCAGAAATACTTTGGCAGAGGAATTGTCTCTGTCCTCTTGCCTCCCTCCCCACAGCACTTAGTGCTGCACTGATGCTACACCCCAATGTCTTTAGCACTGGTCTGACTCTACTAATAAATGTGTTTTGTAGAGCCATAGCTCCTCTTTTCACTCCTTTTATGGGTAAAGGAATACAAACAAGTCGGTATGAGTCAATGGGCTACTGAGTGTCAGCTGAGCTACGGTAACTCCTTATGCACTTGTCTTTAGCCCAAGGCAAAGTTAAGCTCAGCAATTTAGGTCAAGCCTTTTTTACTGCTGGCTAAAATCAGTCGCTTTCCACAGTTCATGCATGTGGCCAGCTCCACTCCCACACAGTAATGTGCTGTGTAACTGTAGGAAATCACAACAGCTTTGAGCTTGTTCTGAGTCTCTACATATTATTCCCGCATGCCAAGGTCTCTGCAATCTCTTTAGTGCTTTCTGGGGATAGAGGCAGGCTTTTCCCCTCTTCCAGGCGCAGGCCTGTAGTCCAATTTGCCACCTGAATCATTAATTTTAAATATAAGAAACACCATTTACTACAGAAAGCTCAACAACCGAAGCAGTACTTTGTCACACGTTCTTTTGTGGTAATCTTTGCTGCTCGGTGCTGTTCTTCACAGTATGTGTGTACTTCCTTCTCTGCAGTGTTTTCATTTATGTCTCTATAGAGGGTTAGAGGATGTGTGTTTATTTTTACGCATTTAGAAAGGAATAAAGCCTAGGTCTGGAACTTGAGTTCAGAGCTCAGGTGTCAACACTTCCCGAATGCTGATGTATGCAAATGAAATTGGATTTTTTCATCTTGTGTTAAAGTCTTTGGGACGCTTCTATCTTTAAAACATTAAATACTAAATGTTCTCAGATGCAATATCTTTGAGGGAAACAGAGTGCTAGTGTAAATGCTGGCTATACACCCATTTTGCTGTGAAACTCTTAACTCATTGAAAAGTTATCTAACACCTTAAGGCTATTTATACTTTGATTAGGAATTTAGTTTGGAGATATTAAAAATGCAACATCAATGCACAGTAATAACCCTGTTTAACAAAGAATACTGGCTGGTTTCTATAGATTCAAGTGGGTCGATAAATGGGTAACAGATGCATGTGACATGCTGGAAAACCACTTAGAGAACAATAGCCAAGGTCACTCCATGTCACTTCTGCAGAGCACTGCAGAACTGTGAAGCCAGCTTTCCCTCAGTTATTCTTCCAATCAGGAAAAACGTAAGCTTCTTTACAGATTCAGGCACAAATAGTTCAACTTCAGAAGAGAAGGATAACTCAGCGGCGGGAGCTGGTTACTATGGCTATATGCATTACTCACTCTAAATAGAGAAATCAAGCCAACAATCACTGTATACATTAGCTATATTTATATATGAAGGAAGCTTATTGCCAGCAGCTGTGCGAAGCTGTCATGCCGAACATCCACCTTTGTTTGTGCCAATCAAGGACTTGGTGATTTTTCACACATTTAAAAGTAGAACGTGCTGAAAGCAGCAAAACTGACGCAAGTGGGATCAGGTCTTTTGCCTTCCTTAAGCCCTGTTTTGTTCTACACAAAAGTGACCTCAGCTTCTGTCCCTTTGTGCCCCCAGTGATGCCCTCACTGGGGCAGCCACAGCATGTAATGATGTTGGCTCTTAAATACGGAGGTGCTGGGTGGCCAGCCAGGCAATTCCATATGGAACATGGAAAGACTGACTTCTGCCTGCCTTGGCTTTAGCGAGGCACTAATTTGAGAGTCCAGCTTCTAGCCAGCTACTGACATGTAGGAATGTCCCCAGAGACGCTTTCCTGTTGTCAAATATGGTTGGAATTGATCAGGATAAGAGTAATTGCTGGTGGGGAGAGATCCATAGCACAATCATTAGATTTGTAGCTGAAAAAAATAAGTCTTAAGTAAAATATTTTATCTTCCTTTTTTGGAGTTATCCAGTCCCATTGAAGCTAGTGTTTCTGTGGGGTATCTAGCTAATTATTTCCCTTATTTTGTTGCAGGATGACTGTCGATGGCCACCATAGTTGGGGGCATTGATTTCCCCTTTTATACAGCGCTGCGCAAACAGACAAGTGTTTGGCAGGTGCGGAGGGTTAAGCAAAGGCTGTTACCTCTGGCTAAAGTTCTTGTTCCTGTTTCCAGTGCCTTGATTTTTATGAGTGGCAGCAATGGACTTAGGTATTCTCAAGAGATTGTAACTTAGAGCCCAGACCTACGAAGCACTTTTATTACTTGCTATTGGTTGTAATTCCACTGTTAAGCTTGAGGGTTTTTTTCTCTTAAAGTAGGGGTTAAATCTTTAATCTGAATGGAGAATAGAGCATATTATCTGCAGTCTTAAGGACTTGCTGTTTGAAAATGGAATAGCATTTCTTCATGGAATCTGCAAATCTTTTAATTAGTCTGAGTTCAAATTAATTAAAAACTTTTATTTAAAGAATTAAGCATTTTGTGTTTTTCACTGAGTTCTGAATGATCTTAATGGAATAAAACAGGCACTTGAAACTTTCCATATAATTAAAAATAATTGAAACCTTGTGCCTGCATGTATATGAAGACATCAGCTAGTAATTAAGCTAAGTTATTAGCAACTACTGTATTTAATGTTATGATTATGTGTAGGGTACAGGCAGGCTAAAAATTCTTAAATAGGTCCACTGTGATATTAGAGATAATGCAACTTATTACCACACTTCCGCAGATGATTTGCCAGCAAGCACTTTACTGGCTGAAATGCCACTCTTAAGGGGAGACAGCACACATACACTTTCACTAGTGGATTAACTGTGCCTCCTAGCTTTTAGTCTTTCAAGCTTGAATGGTTTAACGGTTGAGTAACTTGCGTAGTACTGCATGAATTGTCCTTCATACCACTGAAACCTTGGCTGCTGGTGGAAACGAGGCAGAACCACAGAGAACGCCAAAAGTTTGGTGCTGGCAGGACTTGGAGAGTAGGTTCCCTGTACCCTTGCTTTGCACAAGATTTCCCTTTCAAGAAAGCCCAAAGCCAACTGCTGCAAGCTAAAAGCCGGAGCTGTGAGTAGACTTGAACTCTTGCTGCAGGTCTGCAAAGTTGTTGCAAGCCTACTTAGAGGACTGGCAATCAGCGGTTGTCTTGAGCTTGCACAGTGTACCAGTAACTCTGCGCTTAAACTAGTGCCCTGCTGTTTGGCGCTTGCTTCCCCAGAATGCCAGAAACCTCGGGCAGGGCCCAGCCCTGCTTCTCGTTCAGTGTCCCCGCAGCCACTCTGAAGTGGAAGCTTCCCAGAGAAAAAGAAGCCTGTTGAAATGAGTCAGTGCTGAAGATTACTAACTCAGGGACTTCAGAAAGGTGAAATTAGCTTTAAAAGAAGCTAGGAATGCAAATACTTAAATGCCTTAATCAGAGTCTGTCCTCACTGTACAGCAGTGTTAAGACTGTTTGAGCACCTCAACTGTATGTTCCTTTCATTTATTCAGATTGCTTTTTGTCTAATCTCTTAACTTCCTGGATTGGTGATGCTTGGTTTTAGGATAATGGCAGCATCCTTGTCCTATCTTTTCCTCCTGTAATTCTGTTCTTAAAGTGTATTTTTCTTTGAGATGAACATGTAAATACCAGGCTGGATTTAGTTAGACCAGCTGAAATACTATCTGTGCAGGAGAATGGGATATCCTGAGTGTACTTAAATTTTTAATACTAACAATCTGTTCCTATTATCAGTTTGTGCAAAACTTTCAGTTTTGTTTTTTTTTTTTTGTTTTTTTTTTTAAGCCCTAATCCTTTCTGGCTCAGAAGCTTTACAGACCTCAAATACCAAAAAAGAAGTTCTGATAGACATGACAAGTGCTTCATCTTGAGAATGATAAATTAAGATGTCAGTGTTTAATGTGTTTAATATGTTTTGTCAGGTTGTGAAAACATGTACTTCCACAGAGTCCAAAAAGCAAACAGTGTGCAGGGAGGTTATGGCCTAGCTCCCAGATTGTCTTGCCTTCATTGAGGGAAGGGAGAGAAAGGAGCTGATGCTGAGGAAAATTAAATGATGGGGTGACATTAAATGACTAAATGTCTGTYACTTGGCTCGTTCTTTGAATGCACGGAGTTATGAACGGCTTTCATGGCTGGCTGGCCGTCCTTACGCATGCACTCATATACACGTGCCCTCCTGTCTCAGCCTGTTGTCGCTGGGCCGGAAAGTGGAAGGCGGACACAAACCCTATTTAATGAAAGAGCACTGCACAACGAAATCTTTCCTTTGCTAATGCCTTTTCATTTCTGGTTGTGATAACGGTGTTGGAAGACTTTTGATGGAGATAGACAGCTGGATTAAGGCAGGCATCGCAGCTTCCCAAAGCCTGGTTATTGTGAAGGTCTTGGATGGCTTTTTTGTATGTTATGGCTTTACCAGTGGCTTAGTGTCAGAGGTCTGGAGCTCAACTCAGCAGAGCCCCGTGTGACATGTCACACGTTGTTACGGCTAAAAAAACAGACTGCAAGATAGGGAATAAGAAGAAAGAGTGGAAGATTTTGTTTAATTTGCCCTCTTGCAACCTCACTTTCATAACCTGTATAAAAGCGAGCACTTCTCTTATTTGTATTATCGTTTATAATGCCTGCTAAAACAAAACTTGAAGCTGTCTTTTCTGGTTGCAAAAGTACTTATTTTCTGTCTTGTTTGAACACTGCATGCACAGTGCCCTAAGTCAGTAAGACCTGTTTGCATAGCATGGGTATGGGACAGAATTGTGGCCCGTTGTTGGAACCTCTTTTAAGCAGTTTCTGTTTTATTATTTTTATGGAAGAGATCTGTCTTTCTGCCTTGTGATTCCTTCTCTTGTTGAAATGAATCATACCATGTGGTCTCATATTCCAAATTGTGTGTTGTCTCCCCCCCAAAACCTTAAGGAACACAAACATGGTGTGACATTAGTTTGTAGTTCACATTAAAGCTAACAGGAATTTCAAGTGATATCAACAAATGCAATAGAAACGCTAGTAGTTCCAGTGTAAGCTAGGAATATTTTTCTGATTACAAGCTGCAAGCAGCTACAACTCAAGTTTGTGTGTCCAGTCAAGAATGACTCTAGTTTTTCTGAGATTTAACTTGAGATATAAAAGCTATTGTCATTATCTTTGAATGTATTTTGCCTATTCTGTTTTGAACAATAGTGCCACTCAGTGCTATCGCTCCTTATACTTTCAGTGTCTAAAATCTCTCTCATATCTTGATTTTTATCCTTGCTTCAGTCTAAATTGGTCTGGCAAAAATGACTTGCCTTCAGTTCTTATATGGGTATCTCACACAGAGAAAGCACTGGGAATTAAATGCCTCATTGTTTACATGGATTTAGCCTTTATCTTTGCCTCAGACAATCAGTTTCCCTTTCCTAGAAAGGTATCAATAACTTCTATATCACAGTGATTTTTCTGAGGATAGATACATTGCAGGATCTTGAGGCACAGATGCTTGTCAGCAGTGGATGAATGAAAGTATCCAGACCAAGCCAGAAATGCAATGGAAATCATCTGCACTTAAGCTCAGCACTTCCTTATCTGAGGTTCTAGTTCATGTTTGGGTGAGCATGGGAGGTGAGAGTGATTTTTTTTCTGCTTTGGAAAATCCCTGTTTCTCAAATGCAGTATGATGAGAAGGACGAGAGTTTCTACCAGGACCAATATATCCTCACAGGCAAGAAGCAGAAAACTCCAGCTTAAAAAATAAATTTTCCTTTTTTTTGTTTTTAATAGCATGTTTTTGTACCTCAAAATAGCCCATATTTTTGTCACAGTTCTGTGTCAAATTTTGCAGCTAAACCTTCTGCTGCACATTTTGCTTCTCTGAAAAATGTCAGTCATAATTAAAAGAAATGTATATACCTCTTTCTATAGCTATATAAATAAAAATGTTACTTTGTTGCCTTGCGGGAGTTGGTGTTAGGATCCCATTCTCTCCTCTGGCAGTGGCAAGGCACAGGAGCCTGACCCGCAGAACAGGATTTGGAGAGGTGAGATGAACAACCACAGGCTTCCACAGGGCAGTACAGCAACAAGCAAATCAAGACTATTCTGAAGTGCTCTTTTGGTGAACAGGTTGAGCTGTTGGTGAGACATTTCTGTGGGAAATGCTTCTTAGATCAAAACCTGAGGCTTTCCTTTGAACGAATTTTGATGAAAATTCAACACGTTATTTGACAGAACCACCAACCTACTTGAGTTGTTTGGCATTTTTATGCCTCTGAGCTATCAGTATTTAAAGTGAAGCTTCAGAGACACCCACTGAGGTAGGGCTTGTTTCCCATTCTTGCTCAGTGTCTACAGCAATCTGCCTATACATCATCATACCAGATACATTATTTCTTTTCTTCTTTCCCTTTTCTTTTTGAGACCATTGTGTGAGACTGAAGTGCTTAAAACTATCTATATGGCAGGTTACTTTGGCTCTGTGCAATAAGTCTTAAGTGTATAATCTGATTTTTGTTTTTTTCATCTGCTTAATTTTGTCCTATAAAGACACAATATGTATTTCAATTACAAAAAGAGACATTTGAAATCAATTCTGTTACAGAAGGATAAGCTGCTAGTGGGGAGCCTGTTTGACTCTAAAGGGAATTATGCATCTAACCTGACCAGAAATCTCAGGTGCCTCTCTCCAAAGGACTCTGTCCGCCTGGGGTTGTGCAGACTCATGTTCTTCTGGACTGCCCAGCGTGGCCCCTACTCACCGTGGCCTCTCCTGTAACTACTGACAGCTTGGTGCATTGTTCTCTGCTTTGTACCCAAACTGCAAAGAAGCAGCAGGCGTTCATAGCAGCTTGGCATGCTGGAGCTCAACATTTCCTCCTTTCTGACCTTATCCTGTCATATCTTTTTGGAAACTAATTTGATTTTGGACGTGATGTGCTCATTCAGGAAAATATAAATGCCATATGCAGAAGGCTGAGCTTAAGGTTCTGCTTTGGAGCATTGCCTTGCAATTTGGACATTTTGCTGGTGGTGGCATTTCAGCTCTAGTTTAAGCCTGTATGTTTTCATGATGTTGAACCTGAGCGGTAGGGAGGCTTTTTGGAGCCTGGCAATGTGAAAGGGAGGAGTGTTGCGGAGGTGGAATCAGCTACGGCTGAGCTGCTGCACAGCACAAATTCCCAGGATCAGCTATGCAAGTCTCTAAGGGAAAAGCTCATTTTAACTAATATTAAGCTATAAGTGTGGGACTTCGTAGTTGGGAGAGATTTGCATATATATGTATATGAGTGTGTATTTATGTATATATATGCTTACACACATGTGTGCACACATATGCAGATATAAATATATATATTTACATATATACACACACACATCAGCCAGTTGCTCCAGAACGTTAGCACTGGGGAGAAGGAGGTCATGTTCGTATTTGGAGGCGCTGATGCTTGTTGTCGGTGAAGTTTAAGGATATTAGAATATGTGAAAAGCACAGACGTGTGCTTTCTCAAGCTCATGGCAGAAAGCAATCTTTCTGGAAATAGAGTTTAAAAAACTGGGCTTGTTTTTTCAAGAAACACTGCTGCCTGAGCTTCCTGGCTGAGGTGATCAGCTTGGCAAAGCTGTACTTGGAAAGACACAGTATCTTGTCTTTACTTACAGAATGTAAATACTGAAAAATCATAGTTTCCTTCCTGCAATGGCTTCTTGATATTTAGTATCAATGTCAGTCACATAGAGGTTTTTTTTGTTGGCACTTGTAATGATGATAAAGTATCCCCACAAGGCAATTATTTCACAGATTAAGTTGTCACTGAATTTTTTTTAGCACAGTTGGCAATAGGCATTAGCTAAACACAGCTACAAGACAAACAGTCCTTGACAAAAAGTCAAGTTAAGACTTGGTTAAAAAAGGGGAGGGGGGGGGAATTGAAAAATTGCTCATGTCTGAAAAAGCATAAATGACTTCTCTCTCCCCTTACCTGCTCTAAAA